>NW_026699940.1:0-44805 GCF_030435755.1 Ochotona princeps | reverse complement strand
TTGTGCTGCTGCGGATGTTGTTCCTAGTGTTGCATCACTTGCTGGTGGTGCTGCAGCTGCTGCAGATGTACGTTCTCGTTCTTCCTGTGTTGCTGTAGCAGCTTCCCTCGTTGTCATTGACAAATCATTGCTCCGCCCCGTTCCTGCGGAGCAGCCTCCTCCTCCCTCAGAATCTCTCTCTTCTGCTGGTGCCGTATTGACTGCTCTTCTTCGTGTGCTTCCATACGCTTCACTTTCTCTTCCTGTTGTTGGTACTGTAGACTCACCACCTCCGTTTCTTCGTCTTTCTCTCGTTGATGCTGTTATTGACGTTGGTGGATGTGAAAGTATTGACACGCCATCATTGTCGCCTGTTGCTCTGTTCCTTCTGCTTTGTTGCTGCCTCACGACGTATATAGAGTCAGGAGGTCCTCTACATAGCAGTAGTGTGTCCAGCACTTGCTGTCTTGCTTCGAAAAAAAGATTATCCACCCGAGACAGAGGCTGCCATGCTGTCATAACTGCGTTATACGCATGTTCAAGGCTTACTAGATCCTTCGGATCTTCTGCTTCTTCACCATCTCTCTGTTGTGTAGTAGTTGTTGTCGTAGTAACGCCCGTTGAAGGCGACGAGAGTGCGCTGGCCTGAAGGCCTCCTCCTACCGAAGTCCCCCCAAGTCTCCCTGCAGTAGACGTAGAAACACCAGCAGCAGTGGCTGTGGCGGCAGCCGCAGCTCTAGTGGAGGAAAAGTCAGGAGTCCTCCTTACAATATCAGCAGCAGCGGCATCAGCAGCAGCGTCAGTACTAGTAGGATGATAGCGCTGCTGACTGCTCGCGCTTGTATGGATTAGTGGCAACTCACTATGTCTCTCAAAGATAGGACCACCTCCACGTCTTAAACGAAGACCCTCTTCTTGTAGCAGTCTGTCCTCCTGTTCCTCTGTTGTCGCGGTCTGTTGGGACTCTTGCTGCAGTGAGGCTTCTCTACGTAACGACATTGTTGCTGCCTCTGTCGAAGGTCTAACACTATCGGATGCCTCTGATGCTGATGCACCAGTATTAGACGCCCTCCCCAAACGCCGAGTAGTGAAACGCTCGCGAAGACGGGAAGAACATGTCGCAAGCACTCTTTCGATTTCTTGCTGTAGTTGCTGCTCTTCTTTCTCTTCATTCTCAAAAAGTAGATAATCATCGAAGATCGGCTTACAATACCCCACTTCGTATGTTAGTCCTCCACCACCTTCTCCACTACTCACATCGCCACTGTCTTCTTCCGTCTCTGTCACTTCCCTCTGAGTCCCTGCTGCTGCCCCTCCTCCTCCTCTTCCTCCTCCTTCTCCTCCTCGTAACCCTCCCGCTACTGCTGCTGTCGTCGTTTCGTCTCCTCTCGATCTCTCAACTGAAGGTGACCCCTACTACTCCCACAGGCCTCCCACTCCCTTCAGACACCCGTAATGTGCTACCGTCACTACTAGAACTGACACTCTCGGTTCCTTGGTTAGTTGACAGTTCCGGCCCTGCTCTCGGTTGTCTTCTCTGAGTCAAAATGTCAGATCCTTCGTCCATCTCTTCCCTCGGTTCAGCATATTCACCTCCCTCCATCACTCCTCCTCCTGCTCCTGCTCTTGCTGGGGCTGCTGCTGTTACTCCGGCTGTCGGTATAGTTTCAAGGGTTGCATGTATGTCTTCTCGTCGTATTCTGGCTGTGTTGTCTGTAGGCAGTGTACGTGTGAGGTCTCTATTCTGTGGAGACGCGAGTAAACGGTTCCTTCCTGTGACTGCAGCCCCGGTACTAGAGACGCCTCTCCGCCCCGCAGGTCGCGTGGGAGGCAGCACGGCTTGAAGGCTCGAATCTGGGGCTTCGAGATATACACGTCGACGGACAACAAAACGATTTTTGCACGTACAACGTATAAGACATCTTCCAACAGCTGTGTCAGCAGTTGGGGGTAATGCAGTATGCTGCTGTATTTCTACACAGCAGCCATACTCCATTAATTCACCATCGTTGTCTTCTTCTTCACCACTACGACTTGTTATGGGGTCTCTACTAATACGTGATGACCTCGCATCATGCGAATTTCTCGCTGCTGACGTGTTAGTAGTAGTCGTAATAGCAGCAGTAGTAGTTGGAGTCGCCACTACATCATTAATTACTTCTTCCTCATTTCCTTGGCTTCTTCTTCTTTCTCGGGACACAGGGAAAGTGATACGGGCACGTGGTGCAGCATTCCAACTGCGGCCTACATCATGATCAAACACCTCTTCGTTGTATGAAAGTCTCCTTTCTAATCCTAATGCCGTTGCTGCTGGTGCTGTCGCTGCCGATGCTGCTGTTGCTGGAGGCGCTGCAGAGCATGAAGGGGAGACAGCAGTT
This sequence comes from Ochotona princeps, assembly GCF_030435755.1. NCBI lineage: Eukaryota > Metazoa > Chordata > Mammalia > Lagomorpha > Ochotonidae > Ochotona > Ochotona princeps. The sequence continues at coordinate 42,448 of NW_026699940.1, read as the reverse complement.
GGTGCGATTGCTTCAGATATTCGAACAGAAGACGGAGAAGAAGAGAAGGATAGAGGGGTGGTGCGTTGCTTTCAGAGGAGGGCGATGAGAGAGTTGAGAATGAGGATGATAATGCTGCTCCTGCTACTACTTCTACTGCTGCCGTGGTCACTTCTGCTGCTGCTGCAGTTGCTATTGTTGTGGTTGTTGGGGAAGTTGTCAAATTTTCGAAGGCAGAATGCTCATCTTGTGGCGATAGCATCAGCCAGGGGGCGTCTTGTTGGTGGTGCTGGTGGTGGTGTTCTCTACCACCTCCTCCTCCTCGTCCTTCTCCTTCTACTGCTACTGTCCCTTGACAATGCTCTACGGTCACACTAGTACTACTGTTGCTACTGGTATTACTACTACAGCAACTGCCGCTTGCTTCGCTGACACTATTGTTGCTGCTGCTGCCGCTATCAATACTGCTGCTAATGGTAGCGTCGTTATTGCTGCACCTAGAGAGGCGAAGAGTAGGCCAGAGCTGTTTCAGGTACAGTAATAGTGTAGACAAGACCAGTTGCATGCGTAGCACTATTAAACATACTAAAGCATACACTCTCTGTCTTGTTACAACCGCTCCTCTCGAAAATGTAGTAGCAAGAGCAGAGATAGAGCAACTACATGACGGGGAACCTCCTCGAGCACCAACAGTGCGATGGGGGGGGGGGGGAAACGCCACGCCAAACGTACGCGCGTTCTGGACAGCAACATAACAAAACATCCTCAATATGTGACTACATATTCGTGTATAAAGCAACAATAGTACATAAATGTTTCTCCGTCATTTGCATCAACAATGCATGCACTGCAATATTTCCATATATATACACAGAGTTCGGCAATAGTGCACGTCGAACTATACATATTGGTGTTGAGAGAGAAAAAGAGCGAAGAATGGGAGGAAGATGACGGGTATTCCGTCATCGCATCAACAATGCGTATAAAGCGATATAAAGATATATATATACATATACAGAGTTCCACAACAGGGCGCTTCAAATCACACACATACATATGCATATATAGAAGGAGGGAGAAAAAGAAAAACGGCTGCACAACACTGCGCATGAATACGTATAAACAGACAGAGTGCCTCTCTCCAACTCTGCTTGAAGCATGACGACGGCAATTCTGTAAGCGTGAGGCAGTAATACAGCAATGTCAGTAGTTCCTCCCTCCGACGCAATGTGTGTACAGGACACTGCAAAAGAAAGTTTATGTATAGTTGCATCTCTCCGCAGCAACGCAGCACGAGAGCTGCATCTGCGTAAATCAGTAGTACAGAGCTTTTTGAAAGAGCTTGCTCCCTAGTGAATAATCCAACAACAGCAACATACCGCTGCGTAAATCAGTAATATAGAGCTTTCTGAAAAAGCTTGCTTCCTAGTGGATAATTCAACAACAGCAACATACCGCTGCGGTAGTGTGTGTGTGGGTGGGTACGTGTACGGGCAAGTGTAAATGTACGGCAATGATACAACAAGTGTTGTGTGGTCCGCATTGTCAGTAGCAAGTGACAGCAACGAAAGCAGACGGGGGGGAAGAACGGCACCAAAAGAATAGAGCTCGTCTACTTGTATTCCTCAAAGTATCGTCTAAATGCATTAGCGATGAACACAACAGCCAAAGAAAAGTGTAAAATCAGCAACGCCCTGTTCAATGACCACCAGCAGCTGCGGGACATCAAAAAAAGCAGCGACCGGGAGAAGAAGACGCACGAGCAGCAGCAGCAGCAGCAGCAGCGAGAATAGCAGCAACAGTAGCCTAATCAACAGCATCAGTAATGTAGTAGCAGCACCAGTAACAATAGCAGCAGCAAGCACAGCAATAAGAAAGAGACTAGACATACCTTTCTTGTTCACGAGTATACATATATATATATATACACACAAATCTTGACAACAACTTAACCGGAGTACACACATCTTACCTGAAGCGCCAGTTGGATTAACTGCACATACTCCTCTTCATAAACATGTAAAGAAAGCGTTTCACCAGGAAACAGCGGTGCAAAGAGACGCGAAGAAGTAGCTCCTCCTCCCGGCCCTGCTGAAGCAGCAGACAGATGGCCCATACGTTCTGATGCCGTAACGGTCGCCGGGAGAGGACCTCCTGCTGTTGCTCCTGCCGCTGTTGCTGCTGCTGCTCTTGTTTGAGGCTGTGACACGAGATTACTACTGCTGCTCCTGTTGTTGCTGCTTCTGCTGGCGATGGTCGCGGTGGCGGTGCTGTTTGTACCAGAGGAGGCTCCCGGCGAGCCCCCAAATAAAGGCAACAGCGAAAGAATTTGTTCACCACGTCTTCTTCCTCCGGTGTTTGTGCCACTATCACGACTGCTACCAGTGCTGTTACTACTACTACCACTACTGCCACTACTACTGCTGCCGCTGTTTACACGTGTGTGTGGTCGGTTACGTGCTCCCTCTCCTTGGCCCGATACTATTCGTCGTCGTGTACCGTAGATGCTGCTGCTGCTGCTGCTCCTGCCGTGCGCGGGACTGTGGTGCTGCTGCTGCTCTTCTAATTGTTCCTCAGCAAGATACTCTTGGTTCCACGCCATACCACCCAGATTTGCTGCCTCAGTTTCCACGTGTTGCGCAGTGGCTGCATTACTAGTGCCTCTCCTCCCCTGTTGCTGCCTTTGGGACCTCTGCCGAGTTGAAGCGGCAGCTAAAGCAGCAGCAGCTGCTGCAGCAGCTGCAGCCTCTGCTTCTCTTCGTTTCTCCTCTTCGTAACGTTTACGCTGCTCCATAGCACGAGGATATCGCTGCTCCAACAACTGTTGAAGAAGCGCATTTACTCGAAGTGCTGCAGAGGCAGCAACACCTTGTGATGGTTCGGCCGCCCCACATAACAACAATGGGAAGCGGCAGAGCGGGCAGCACGGGCGATATCCCACTGCCTGCATGCGACACACTCAAGCAACGCAGTACTATGCAATTCCATCCCCTCAGTTGTTGTTGTCGCAACACTGCATGCAAGAACGTCTGTTTTTTTGTTTCTGATGCGAGAAATGATGAATTTCAAACTCCTCCCACCAACAACGGCAACGTATGCGTCGGCAGCGGCAGCTAACCACTTTCCTTAGGACTGCCGTAAGCACTCCATTATATGCTACTGTTCTACTCTATGCGCGGCTGCTACTGCTACTGATGTTATGAGTGATAGCTCACCAATACCGTCGATACTGGTAGACTCTCCGTTATATGCTCCTATTTTACTGTATGCTGCTGCTGTTTGTGATGTAGATACGTGCTGCTGGTATGATGAATGTACGCTGCTGTAGTGTCTTCTGTTGCTGTTGTGATGTCTGACATATTGCGCTGCTCGTGTTCAGCGCCTTCGCAAACACAAGCAAGGCCTACAATAGTAAAATTGGAGATAATCGCTCACCGGCTGGGAATGACTATAGCTTAAAGCTTCTTGTCTTCAGCATACAATCTCACGAACATGAAGACACACATACGGAAGTAAGTAAATACTTATCCTCATTCCCGAAGTAATGGAAATAACTCTCTTTTTAATCTTTCCTCTACACAGCATACACCGTCACAGTCATGCACAGATGCAGGACGACATGAAAACGCCCCCCCGGCTACTGGCAGGTGCATTTCGCTCTGTAGAGTCCTTCAGACAAAAGTATATCCCCTTGAATGTAAGGGGAGAAAGGCACACACACACACACACACGCACACATATCTGCTGTTTGTCACATGTCTCTACCTGGCATGTGTGGGTAAGTCCGCAGCCCGAGACCAATCCTAGCCATTGTTCGACTTACCACGAAAAGATGGCTGCAGAAGTAGAGAGAGAGACATAGTCGCGAAGACAGCAGTGACAGGCCACGAGAAAGACGCAGTGAAAACTACTTCTTCTGATAAAACGCGCTTTGACACAAATATGCGCCTTCCTGCAATGAGGTGTACGTACACCGGAGAAAGTTTGTTGTAGGCCAGGAGCGCCCGCTGGAAAAGACACAGAATACAGGACAGCGGCTATTTGTCAACCTTGCTGCCTGGCACGCACGTTTCAATGTGCTTAAGTATATATATATGCATATAGGACAAAGATGTTCGGCGCCACCACGTAAGTGTTGCTCACGTGAATATGTATGTGGCTGAGTGTGGGGGGGTGTGCGCGTGTGTGTGTGCGCTCTTGCAGGCGTGTGTATGCGTTCTTGCAGATAACTGAACACACAGCAGGACAAAAGACGCCATCAGTACCTCGTCAATGCAGGCCTTGCAAAAATTGTGGCCGCAGGGGGTCGTGACAGGGGCAAGGAGGATCTTCATGCAGATCACACATTCGAATTCTTCGGCCACTTCTTCTTCCTCCTTTCCTTTTCGCTCCTCTTCGCCATCCTTTTTGATGGAACGCTTTGTCCTCTCTGTGTTTCCGTCATCTTTCTTTTCATACTCGTTTTCCGTACGTGGAAGACTCGAGGGCTCAAAACCTCCATGCGCCCGTGTCTCCGCCGCCACCTCCTGCTCCCCCTGCTGCTGCTCCTGCTGCCCCATCGTCTCCGTAACACATCTGTAGCACGGCACCACACACGCAAAACATCACGCAGCAAAAATATATATACATAAGTGCACATATATATGTATATGAGAGATACAGAGAGATAGGTGTATAAATATATATATCTCGGAGATACAGTGTATAAATATATATATCGCGGAGAGATAGGTGTATGTATATATATATATATATTAAGTTTACTTTGTTTGAGGTAGGAGGTGCGTGGGACCCTTACACTATACATGGAAGCACACATACTTCCGTAGAGAGAGCAGGGAGAAAGAGAAAGAGGACGAGAACGCCGTTGTTTGTGTGGAAGCAGCAGCATATCACCTGCACCTGTGTACGTATCTTCTCTATACTTGAAGACCTACTTATTGCAAGCCATAGGCACGGCACCATCTGATACGAGGAAGACAATCTACTCAAGCACATAAATACACGCGACTTCTCAGCAGCATGCACAACCGTATTTGCTGCACCACTACATATATATATATATATGTGTACGTGTCTGCGGGTTTCCTGTGGAAGAGATATACTGTCCACACGTGCAGGCAACTATGCCGTGTCCACTGTAAAGGGACATACAAACAGATATGTATATATACACTGAAAGCACTATAAGACAACTGCACAGCTACAGAGACATCCTCGTCTGTGCGTGGGTCTACATAGTGGCATACATCGGCACTACTTGTATGCAAGAGCCCAAACAGCACAAATGTGTTCCTGTGCGCCTGGGAGCGCGGTCTACAGACCTATACGTATAGGGAGACACGTCTTCACAGCTGCAGGAGACAAATTTCTGTGTGTTCTCGTTTATGCAGGGGATACGTGTACATATGTCTACATATATAAGTAGGCATACACATATGCATGCGTACCTGTAAGAAAGGCAACCAGGAGACCTACGTGAGCTGTAGATATATATATATATATGTATGTGTGCATATACATTTGTGTGCGTGCCTGAGAGTGGGAAGGTCAGTAGGAAATTCAAGTGACCCATATATAATATATACTTATAAGCGTACTTACCACCACAAGAGCTCTTCCCATATGTATGTATATATATATACATATATGCGTACCTATGAGGAAGGCCAGTGAGAGACCTACGTAAGAACTATATGCATGTTTGGGCATACCATATATATACACATATATATATGTATGTATATATAAGTGTATATATATATATACATATATACATCTATATACGCGCTGCGCCTGTCTGTTGTCAGTAGGTAGAATTGCATAGTGTGAGAAAGAGCGAGATAGTAGCCGCTCTGTCCTGCGTCTGATTTTATATATAAACGGAACGTGCAGTATGTACGTGCACCCACGAGCTACCTACTAAGAGCGGTAAAAGCACTGTTAATTCGTGATGAGTTGAGAGGCAGTCGAGGCTCTGCGACCATCCAAAAATGCGGAGCGTCTGAATGTCAAACGAAAACTTCCTCTCATCCTGGACCGCTCCTGTTACAGAAGATCTCGGCAGATATACGTATGATAGCTATAGTTCATCGGAGAGGCTAGGGACAAACAATCCAGAAATAGCTTGAAGAGTAATGGTGCCATGGGCGGAGAGTAGTCTTTCGCAGATCAATATGAAAAGGTATTACGGATGTCATGTGGCTAGGGCTGTCGAATCAAAGCAGAGTCACACCGAGGCGTACATGGAGTACTCCCGGAGATATATGATCGTGAAACGCAATATATTGTAACCTGTGCAGCACGGAAGGTACTCCAAAAGTACGCTCTGACAGAAATTACACGTTCAGTGGAAACCGTGTAGTAGAATGCGTCAACGCTGCAAACTGCTGCCAGAGCTGTCAGTGCTGCGAGGGTCTACCCTTGGTGAGGAGGGAAAGCACACAAACTATAGTGCCCACGTGGGCACACTGGTCTTTACGAGTACGGAGCCCATCCTTTTCAAGCATATAGCCAAGTCAGCCAGTTACCAGATTCAGTGGTAAGTTAAGGGGGCTTGGAGAGAAATCGGGCTCCGAAGGACGCTCCTATATGAACATACGGAAGCACTATCCTAGTAGCCCTCAATGGATGCACTCAATGATATTCCTCTGCAGCATGTGGTTCAACTAGATACAAGCGGGGAACAGCTAGAAAATGACAGAAACGATTTTCCTGGGTGAAGTGGACACGATTCATGTGGGTGCAATAGCTTGGGGAGGGCTATTAGCTTTACGGACACCGTAAAGAAGTCCCCATGCGCGATTGGAGAGACAAGGGCAACATAGAACGCGAACACCCAGCCTATTTGGAAGGAAACAAAAAAAAATACAGATCATGGACATGAAGCACGGAATAATGTGACAAATGGAACTGGCAGGGACAACGGACCCAGAGATCTCGAGCGCCCTCCACAAACTGAAATATGGAGAGGAAACTTAACAGAAAAATAGCAGTACGTTCAAGGTAGTAGCAACAGTGCCTTGCAAGAACATCTATGCTTCTTGGAAGAAAGAGATAAAAAGACAGGGTTCTGACGTCGTGTCAGCCCTCGATTTCTACGCCTAGGTTTAGGCAGCGGCCGGCGGCTTCGGCCGGCCACTTGCGTTCCGCGTCCAAACCTTCGCGTTAGCACATTACGTAATCAACTCGACAAGCATAGCGTTTCATACGAGAAATCTGATACTACTTAATGTCGCTTTACGCTACATATCCGTCAAGTGCCGCATCATTCTTTTACGATGCCGTCTTCTTGCAGGTGCCATAGCACTTACCGTATCATATTGGCGCCACGTGTGCATGCATACAAGTTCACGTGGCTCCCTGTAGTACGCCTCCAACTGTGTGAGATGAAGGGAGGTGAAGCACAAAAATGATCACAGAGCAGGGTTGGTATATCGTGGTTGGTGTGTAGAAGCAGTCGGACAACGCAGGAGGGATCCCATAAAACACTTAGAAATCATTGCTGCACAGACGGAAAAGCTCCCTTACATGGCAATGCAGATCATGCCCTCTCCCTTAATGCCACTGCAAGTATCCGCGGTGTATAATTTTGCTTTCTGGAGTAGGGCGCTGCGTTGGTGCTCTCCTTCCTTCGTTGCTTTGACCGTTGTTGTGTAGGCTGCCGCTTGTCGGTTGCATCTTTTGCGGGTTTTGGCTGTTATATCAGGGAGCGAGGTAGCGTTGTGCTAAATCTTCGTTCTCAACTGCTGCATCTATTGCGCTGGCAACACTCTATGCAGCTACAGCTTTCTTTCTGCCTTGACTACAACATCCTGTTCCTGTTGCTGAGGGTGCCACTCACTACTTGTCAGCTGCTCATGATTGTACTACTCACCCTCTGGATACCTTGCTGTATGTGCGGCTACTTTCCAGAATACATTTCGAGAACACACATACGCAGCTACACTCTGCTAATGACGGGTGAACCGCTGTAGCCACCCGCTTTTCCTCCTCGCAACATGTGCTGCCGCTATTGCTTGAGCACACTGGTCTTGGCTTTTTTTGATGCAGAGGGTCACAAGTACGGGTATCCTACAGAGCTCTCTGCCACTGTGGCTACTTCGTCGGTCGGTCCTGCTATTCTGTAGGCTGTCTCTGTAATTGGGTTCATAAGTGTGCCGCTAAAGCTTCCGCCTCCGCTTGAGAGTGGAAGGTGTGTTCTGCGTTGGTGACAGGGTGCTGTTTGCACCAGCTGATGCAGCTGTTTTCTCCGAGCATAGGTACGTTTATCTCAGTGCGTATATGTGTGGACGTACATATACGTAGTAGACACTCTTCATCTCCTGCACAGTGGGGATATGTGCAGCCTCCACCGAAAAGCCGCTCCACATGTACTATGTCGCACCTTGTGCCTACACGGCCTCTGGGAAACTGCGGAGCTGCAGTCAGATCGGTTATATGCTGCAGTACGCTCGAGGTCCTTCCCTGGGTTTTGTTGGCCGTAGCACAACACCGAGCGGCTCTGATCTCGTTGATGTATTGAATAAAAGTAAGAGTTATTTGGCTACTTGCGCCACGTGTGTGCATTTGTACCTTTGTTTACTATGAGGAAAGAATGTCTGGCAAAGATCACCACAAGGTCGTGCACACGTAGAGGCAACCTTGCGCGAAGCGAATCGCGCCGAGGTGGTATCTGGTCGATCATCCTGATAAATCGTTTTGTACAGGTACCAAGCCAGGTGCGGTGTTGATGGAGGGCGTTAGCTAGCCTATTTGCATAAAGGAGCACGTGAACTGAAGTGTTGAAGTACGCATACAGATGAGTCAGGGACATACATATGAATAAATAAAGTATATGTAGCTACTGAGTAGTATATCTACGTGTCATGAGCTATACTGTACTTGAAGTGAAGACGTGAACGCAAGGGTCTTTCGAGAAGTAGTTCATTCGATCTCCGAGAAGAGGCAGGTCGCAGAGATACACGAGGTGGGCGTTGCGCGTATGAGCTGCTCTAACTGATGAAACTGCTTCGCTCACAGAAGTTTCGCGAGATAGTGCGTAATGCGGTACAGGACTTCATCAGATGAAACTGCGTCTTCCACCAGTATACTGCCATGTTCTCACATGCCACGCCTGAAGCTGCTGTCTCGAAGCGCGTCCTACCTTGAAGGTCGTAAAGCGCTTACGGTGATCAGCGTTAAAATTCAGTCTTCTCAGGAGATACGACTACTTTCTCGTGCGGCCCCGTCGGCCTGTTGTGTAGTGGACGCCTTATACTTCTTTATAAGGGCCCTCGATGTGCCATAACTTCATTGAATAGCGTGTGAGCGCTCTCCCAACTTATATGTTATAGGCTGCTATAAACCAGATTGATTTCTGTAGGTGGTTCTGAGGTGAGCGGCCGACTGTACAAATGGGCTGTTGGGAGCGTTTGATCCCACCGATCGATATTATGATGTGCAAATACAGCACTGTGCGCGTACATGACCACGTGTCCTACTGTGCACTGCGTGTGCTTTTGCGAGGAAGCACTTCAGTTGTATAATTGTTGATCACATTGCCTATAAGTCCAGTTTCAGCCGCATGAACAGCGAGACGCAAGTGGACGCTCCTAATAGAACTGGAATGTTTCGGGTATCACGTATCTGCGCATGTGCACACACACAATTTGTAGATGCAGTGACAGCCCTCGCTACGGTCCGCAACAACGTCAAATTCGAAACACCATATAATTAGGATATCCTAGCAGTGAGTAGGCCGGCCTAAATAGAGGATGGAGGAATAACGGAGAACATAGCTTTTCCACTCGCATCTATATACTTATGTCTACCTCATTTTACCACACACTGTAACTTACGCCGCTGTCCTACACCGTCGGCGGTGTTTTGTTGAGACGCTTCAGCTGCTGCCGACGGAGCACACGAGCCTGCCGCGTTACATAGAAGGCAGGTGGTGTACGGGAATGGGGCGGCACGACGCATAGTCCTTCTCTAAGCTGAAGGCCCTTTTCTTGCTGAAGGTGTAGAAGCTGAAGACTCTCTTCTTGCTCAGCGTGCAGAAGGTGTTACATTTTGTTTCCCTTACACAGGCGCACTCCACCACCCCAATATCAAGTACATCAAACAGCAGGCATGCAGTAGTATTTACACGCACAGGTTATCCGCTCTGAAGTCCGTAGGTTGAGATGAAACCTACACAGGAGTGAAAATAACACAGACTGCACATTAAGATATGGGATGCCCTCAGACTGGATCTACCTTGTAAGATTGCTATCCACTCTACGGTAAAGGCGTGAAGCGTATGCGCCGCCGCATTTATGCTGCCACAACACACAAAGGGAAAAGTATACGGGGGCCTTCACGTGCTCTGTGGCCCTGGTGACACGGTCTCACCGGCATGCAGGTGAAACGGAAGAGAGGATATTCAACGCATTCATAAACGTAGTCACGTTGTTGTCAACATTCACTGCCATCATTAAAACCTACCAGTAGTAGGGGCGCGTGTGGGCGTACTAACCAATAGAGGCACAATTCCTACGTCTTTGCACAAACAGGTGCCATGACAAAGTGGTCGCACTAAAGCGGCGCTTCATTACCTCGTATTCAAGAATATATCGGTTTGATCAACGTCGGCTGCCACTGAGTTCACTGCGCAGAGAGGTGCGCGCTCCTGCGCCAGATGGTTCCCACGCGTTATCTCTCCATTGGTCCTGTGCTAGCAGAGTTGAGCGCAGTCATACCTGCCACGGGAAATCTTACTTCAGCACTGCTGAGACCCTCGGTGATCTGTGGAGGCACGAACACTAACCTAGTCTGGCAGACTGCTGTGTAATTCAGTAGTAGTAGATCGCATACGCCGTTATGACGCAGTAGAGCTTCTCTCCTGCCGGAAATAATGAGATGCAGAGCCATGTGATCATATGCTGTCCGTACACATCTTATCTTGGATATGCACATTTGGATTTTGTTTCTGAAGATACGAACAATGAGCCCCCTGCACAGACGTACGCCCCTCTGCCTGTGCTTTCGCCCCATATCCGCGTATGTGTACCGGCAGACGATAGCACAGAAGCCATGTCGTGCGGATAATCTGAAAGGTTTGCACATCCACCGCACTTACACATGTATGTGTATAAATATAGATATGTAATATCATTACCTGAAAAGGGTTGCACCTGCATGCACTTAAACATACACATATACATCCATATATATATATATATATATATATTATACATATATCTATACACATTCACGCCTGTAGGGATTGGTGCACATGAATGGACGCATCGCTCTCGAAGGTTTTTCCCGTTTCGATTCTTAGCATCTATGTGCTCACTTCTGTGCTCGAGCCCCGCGTCTGTGAAAAACGCCGTGCAAGACTCGTTGTGTACTATGGCACAGGTTGGCCTCTGCTGCACTTCTACGGCCGGAATAGAGAGTCTCACGCTCACTAGTAAACCCCTGGCGTTTTCTGAAGATTGGTGGTGAAGACTTGTTGCAGTCGCCGTGCATTCTAGTGGCGATAATTAGCCCGTGGACTCGTCGTCTGGAATGCTTTTGCATGCCGTCTCATGCACAAGATACACAACACGAGATACCTTATTGATAAAGGTGTTACTCAGAAAGCCGTGCCGCATTTACTAGTCTAGTCACCATGAAACGAAGATTTGCTTGTATTAGGCCGGGTTCAAGGTTTTGCCCCGACTTGGGCGGAGCGAGGTCTTTGACGGTCTGCACACATGCGTGCACACTTGTACACTGATGGTAAAGACATCACACGTGAGGCTCCATACTTTTGCACCTACTTGAAACTGATTTTTGCAAGGCGGATAAAGAGTAGATTCTCAAAGGTTACACCGCTTAATTTTCGTCGGGTGTTCAGTTATGTGTAGGTGTCAAGTTATGTATATTGATACAGATTAGTGTGCGTGTGTCACCTGCAGTCGGGATAGATCCGCGCAGGTAGTAGATTTTCAGCGCCCAGGATTTGAAGCTAGTGAAACTTATAGCAGGTTGTCTTTTCTCGATCCCTAACTGGGCTGGATAACGTTTTCATTTTGCACCTGTCTACCTGATGTCTGGAGGCTGAATTTTCACTTGAGTAACCACGCCCCTGTGTTTCAGGAGACCTCTTCAACGTGTTACCCCACCTAGAGGTGCATAACTGAAACGAAAGTGCGTGCTGTAAAAGTTTGCGTGCTGAAAGGTCAAGTATTACCAAGCAGTCTGCTCCGATCTAGGGTTCCCTGCTATTTCCGGATTGTCGCTCTGTTCTCTCTGTTACAGCACTTCTCCTTACACCGAAGTCCCCAGGTAATTCCACCTTTGGAGGGCTGGTCGGTGTACCACGTGTGAAGTCGCTTCTCCATGGAATTACGGCCACAACAGCGGTCCTGTGCGCTCGTGCTCTAACGCGCGGCTGGCTGTGTAGTAATCATGAGGGTTACACGGTAGCCATTGACGCCACAACACGTCGTGTGTGTACAGGTGACTTATCGACACTGAAGAAACATTCGCAGACGCAGACAAGGAGATTCTAAAGTATGACTATTTCGTACTCTCAAGTGTGCTATGGGTGTACACGTAATCAACAGCTTTACGCAGCCCTCCCAGCGTTATTGCACATTTTGCTCGTGGTAAATTATTTTGTGCTTGCGGGAGGATTTCACGGGAACGAGCTCGTGCTTAGGTCTTCTGCAAACGAGCGTCCGCGGGAGGACGCAAAAACAACTACGTACGTATACGAGCTCCCACGCCACAGTCTTCCTAGAAGGTGAGAAACAATGCGAGGAGCCCTAACTCGCTGTCGTGAGCTTCACAGAGTACAACGGTCAGAATCGTGCGCCAGTTGCCAATCAAAGGGCTACTCACTGGCCTAGTTACCCTCTGAAGAAAGCCACATGCCAGCAAAAGCATGAGCTACCCGAAAAGAAGAAATACTATATATGCACGAAGTATTCACATGTCCTGAGTGCGGGCATCGTGTATACACACGAAACTGGTGCTGACAAGCAGGCCACATGTTTAGAAGCCTGGATCCCGTACAGGAATATATACACCTGGTGAGCGATCTAATATGTGGAGGTAGGTACGCGTGCACGACGACTGCTATGAAATTTTGATGTGCACAAAGACACATCCGGCCTACACTGTACGCAATTCAGGTGTCACGAGAAAGAATGGCACCTGCCGTGCCTAGAGAGTCGCTTACGTTCATAAAATACTCGCTGGCTACCGAATTCCGTAGACTCGTCCCAGAAGCAGCGGGCGGCCCATCCTGAGAAAACCACACAATATTCTTCAGGAGCTTTTAACCGACAACTTCCAACAAGAGGCACGTGATACGTACAGCTTAATACTGAATTACTTATACAGCGCAAGAGCTTAGCCCCACACATGTACCTAGGACACGCGTGGTCTGTTCAAAAGACCTAGACATCCCAGCGTCGGGCAAGTGAGGTTTCACGTGGACAAGGCCCTTAGAGAGTGCTGCGCAAGTGAATGCGTGATTTTTTCATTTGAAGTGCCTAGACGTCTCGATTCAGATGTACGATGTGACAACAAAATCTAATTGCCTCCCGGTATACTGGCGTATGTGCAAACTTATGCAAACGTAGGCTGGTTATCACGCTAAGTAGCGATGATGTTTACTCAGGTATACGAAGTAGACATATACATAGATATGCGGCGGGCCCGCAGTGGAATCAACACGATTAATCTGCAAATACAAGAAAATTACATAGACGCATGATTACGCATTCCGTAATTGAACACCGTTAGCAAAGTCAATCGTCCCGCTTTCCACGTGAAACGCTCATATGCAAAGCGTGGCATGGTGCGGCCAAGGTGGAATCACGTCAGGACGGAAGTACAGGTCAATGCTTTTGCTTGACGAAAATACGCTAATGTGGATTGAACGTGCATATGTATAAGCTTTCAACTGTACCCGACTGCAAGTTGCCGTACCGACTCAAGCGAATAGAGCCCTAGAGCAATTAGGGGAGGATATGGGTTGCAGAAACGCGCTTATGTGCGGGCCGTCCACAACGACCATAAACGAAAAAACTAATCACCGAGCAGGCGCGCAATTGCTAGTGGCTATGTGGCCAACGAGTCTGTGAATCGGTAGGCTTCCCTAGGGGACCTCAAGGGCTGTAAGACACGCAGACTGTCTTACACGCAATGATTCAAAAGTCGTCATCGAGCGAACTGGAAAAGCCTCTTTGTCGTGACTAACACGACGAAATGCGGTGGAAAGCCGTGCGACCCAAGGTAGTGAGGCCGCAGGCAAAAGGTATCTACCCCCCTATCCTATAGTTGCCACGTGATGGCAGGTGTATATGGGCTACAGGGAGCATCTAGATGACTTACTCTTCATAGGGGTGTCCACTTGTGTATTCGCATACAGAGATTCACGATGTGAGGCTGGCGTATATACCAGGGAGTCTTGAATACGGGTGGTTAAACAACTGATGTCGCATGAACTCTGTCTCATCTTCTGTACAAAACTCAGTAGGCCTGTATCAAATCCGATACGTTCCTCCATGCCTCTACAAAAATTGAGAGCGTCTCATGTTATACTCACACTCTGGTGCACACATATACTACGTCTGTTCACTTCCTTATGCGTCGAATTATGCTTAAGACAAAGCATTGTTAGGGGGTTTTGTCTGAACCAGTTCACCCATCACACACTAGCAGCACTGCGCAACTCTTGTGCCGGCGAAGTCGTCTCCTTCCTTGTACTTTCCTGCGCATTCCTCGCGTGCGAGGAGGTCCGTTTGGTTTCCGCATGCGCTGTGCGAAGAAGTGCCTTACTTGATCCCTTGTCCACGCAGCTCGCCACCGACAACATTCACTATCACCTTGTAGCGGGGCATCTCCAACGCTGCATTGAATACATTTGTCAATGCCAGGACGCGGTAACAGTAATCCACAACAAGTTGCTTTGCGTTAGCTACTGCGTGGAAATGGAGCAACACAGAATTCCTACACTAGTTTGTCGTAGTACAGGACGTCTTCAAAGGACGCCTGCGCGTTCGCAGCACGTGGCTGTTCTTATGAATATGTGTGTACAGCTATAATTGACCTCTTCACCGAGTGCAACGTGCGCAGGAGAATTGATGTCTTAGAGACGCTGCACAGATCAGCCTAGTGTTTGTCGTGCAGGGTACGGGCCCTCTTCGACATTAAGACATGGGAGGAGAGATAATATTCTGCCTTCATGCTCGAGGGTTTCTCTCGTCTGCATACGTTTCCCTCTCAGCAACCATGTATCCGTCTTTCGCGGCTCATGAGAATACACAAGTATGTACTAAGATTATAGATCGTAGCGCACGCATTAACTCGTCCTTCTCGACCGACTTTTGCACCTGCAAACGGTAACAGCGCTGGCGAGTAAAGAGGAACGTGCTTTTCTCGTTGTCGAAATTTTGTTAGATAGTGAATTACACGCGCACCATGACGATTTGTGTAAGGAGATGTGTGTGCTGGTGTGCATCCTGGTCCAGTGCGACAGCGAAGATCACAGATGGAACAATTAGACTCTCTCCGAAGCACTAATATCCGCGCGGGACTGTGACACAGATTCTCCTGGACATCATGTACGAATGATATACTGTTTATTTCGCATGTCGGGGAGTAGCTGCAAAAACCTAGGCAGACGTGCGTAGCCTTGAGTAAGCGCGTATGCCAGCTTTCCACGGCATTTGCAACTTGAGATAGGCCGCCTGAAAACTCTCCCTCGATCCATTTCATGCTGACGCGATCAGGAGTCCACCTCGTGCTTCCCCACGAAAAAAGGTTCATCTTCAGTGCGCAGCACGGCACCCTCAGGAGTATGCAGGCTTCTCTTGCAGTGCGCTTTACTCGCATGAACCCGCATCGGCGGGTAATTGCGCCGAAGTAAACCGGCGCTTCGTGTGAATTATCGATCCCATAAACTCCTCTAGAAAGGGCTCATCCTCGAGTTGACTCTTGAGGCCTGTGTGGCCGAAGCCCGCGAGTTTCAGACCCTCCATGAGCGAGGGACGCTGGCCTCTGCTCTCAGGTGCCTAGTGCAGTTCTGAGAGACCCCCCCACAGATCTGTCCTCGTGGCTACCTACATGCTACATGTGTGAAGGCATACTGTGTTTGGGCCTGTATGATCCCAATATGAGCAGCAGGGGGGCAGCTACGTATATACATACACGTCGAAAAGGAAATTTCAGGCTGCTGCAGAGGTTCCTCACCTCTTAGTCTGTCCCGTGCTTCGGTAGCGATTTGCTTTAGCAGCAATGGAAATCGCTCAGCATTGTACTCAACGCCCTCGCACTTCTCTCGAAGGACTTCTTGCAAAATCGTGTTGACCGGCTGACTCTTGAATCTGGTATTCAGTGGCAGAAGGGGAATCACAAGCCGAATCTGGTCAACATTGAAAGCAGCGTAATGGAATTCACGAGCGCCACCCCCTCATAGCAGATGTGCGCATAGTCCATCTGTGTGCACACCTCTACCTCAATTGTCGAAGCTTTACCTTCGTCTTTCTTAGTGTGCATGAAGGGTGCTCAAGGGAAAAAACGGAAAAGCATTTTGTCACGCTGTTGCTGTTGCTCTGTTGCTGTTGCTCTGTTGCTGTTGCTGCGTGGACGCAATTGATAGGCTTGCAGATACGGGCTTATGGTAGCTGGAGCTTGTCAGTGTCCCTAGTGTGCTCAGAATCCGCAAATATAAATGTATAAGCGTAGGGGCTTGCGCCCTGGTGTACATCTGCAAGATACGGAGATGCTGCAGTACGCTCTAGTCATCCACACTATTATTGTGTTGTCCCTTGAAGTTGCACGTTTTACTCAGCGACTATACTTCTGTGCTGTCGAGTATGGAGCTGGATTCGTTTGCACTGATGCACGACTTTCAGCCATACACGCTCTCGTATTCCCGCAGTGTTGATATTTTTTCACTGCGAACGGCGATTCTTTCTGCTTCTTATATCTGGTAGTGCTCTGCAGGCGGGCTGAAGTGATTTTCTGGCGTGCACGGAGTCGGCTCACGCTTTTCCTATCACGAACACTCGTTTCACTCAGCATCAAAGCTTACTTCTGATGAAATTGTGGAAGGACACTCTGCCCCGGAGACTCCCGTGGCAGCAATGCTAGCTCGCACTCCATCTGTTGGGGAATTTTGGGGCCGCGGGCTAAGGAAAGGTACCAGGATAAGGGCGCTCAGCCAAGATGGTGCAGTCGCCTATCCTTTTTCAAGAAGGTTTCAGAGTTTACGCCTGCAAGTCGAGCTCGATTGAAGGCAAAGAGACCTATCCTCTACCTTGATGAGAAGACTGAACAGAGTGCTGTAAAATGTGTGGTAAGCCTCCCCACATGCAAGTCCCCTTGGGAATTCCTCGATTGCCAACTCTGGAGTTGCACTATTTCAATGATAGAGTCGCTGCGCTTATAGCGACCTGTGTGTTGGGTTCATACACAAAGATCTTTGTAGAAGGTCAATTTGATGTTTTGGCGTACTGAAGGCACAGATAGAGCTGAAATCTAGGCTGTAGAGAGATTGTATTCTTGCTCGCACCGCGTCTGTTGCGAAATGGTAGTATGAAAACTCGATCCAGCAAGAAGGCACGCGACTGGGCGCCTCGCCTTAACGCGACGTCTATTAACAAAACTCCTGCTCTTCAGACGCAAGAGTTCTACAGGCGCTTGTAAAGATCAGAGTGCCTGGGGCCCTTGTGCAGGACTTATCTTAACTGTGTCATTACACTCATCAGAAGTCGCGTAGAATGGAAGGCACTATGGGCCTGCTGAAGGGAAGGTCTTGGTTGTGCAGAGGATGATGCTGTTCAACAGAGTCTGTTGCAGTCCGCGAAAGAGGACAACCACTTCATGTTTTCCATAACGGTTGCAGGAGGTCAGCGGTGGCAATTGTAGGAAGGTCACTGAGCTCTACACATAATTTTATGAAGCCAATAGGGAAAAGAACTCCATATATACTTTGTTCACCACCGGGACTTTGCGTAGCCGCCGCATAAAGACGCGCTGTTATGAACCAGAAGGGCTAGCACAGGACAATAATCTGGCCACGGAAAAAACTCGACGCCACACGTATGCTAGCACAGGACAATAATCTGACCACGGAAAAACTCGACGCCACACGTATGTCCTTTGACGCAGAAAAATGCACAAACATCACATTGAATAGCAAGCCTCAGAAGCAGCGGAGGGCATCCGTCACGAAAAGTCCTACGTCGTTACTTTCAAGATATGTATATTCACTCAGGGAAAAGGGGTTTGCTTCGTGTAAGGGCGGCCACACATACAAGGTGAAGTTTGCAGCGCGTCGACGTCTAAGGTCTTCCTGATAGAATCAAAAGTAAGGGAATTCAGCATCACGTGAGCGCATAGTTATAGCATAATCATTTTGTGTTTCTCGTGCACGCAACATCTGAAAAACGCAGTTGCATCGGCTAAGGCGTCATATTTACATATATATGTGATATTTATTCCTGCATGTACACACTGGTGTGTAGGGACAGCTACAGACTTGGATAACGAACGACAGAAGAAGAGAAGACGGAGTGAGACTGCCTTGGCTCGAGTGTCCGTGGCTATGAAGTCTCCACCACGGTCGCGTGTTTGTTTTCTGGCTCATTGTCCCGCTGCTTGAAAACTTCAGCAGACTTTCATAGCGGACTTCGGGTAAACAGCCTGCTAGGCGTATACACGCGGCTGCGTGAGTCACCAGCGAATGCACCAAGTGCAGGTGCACGGGGGTTGATGTCTTGTGCGTGCCTTCACAGAACGGGGCAATGGTAGTCTACAGCTGGTAGCACGCGTATCACGCTGAAAGTCTGTTCGAGTTTACAGCTGAATCGAACCCCCGGGGTAGACCTCTTTGACTATCTGTGGCTTGCGGACAATTCGACGGCGACGTTGGATCTCTATGTGAGTCTCCTACTGACGCAGTGGTGCTGTTCATCTAACGCACCAGAGCGAGGAGAAGAACCTCACAAGCGCTGAGGCAGGAGGGTTTAGGTGGAAAATCACGACCATCGAGTCCTTTCTCTATATCGATTGTGGGGCCACCTGCTGTCACAATAGATTGTAAGCTCCAATGGGAGCATGCTTTGGGCGCCCCGTCGCAACTCACTGCTACGACGTACTTGACGCAGGGGCATATAAAAGGCAGAGTTAGATCGAAGCAACAATTGCTTACAACTGTCCTTTCTCAATACGTCATCGGCCACCACCGCAAGCGGGGAGTGTGTACACACGGGAGGGTCATGCTGGAGCAGCTGATCTTTCCATTGAGGACGGTCCTAGTTTATTGCAAAAAGTGAGGTACGCACTCGGCGAAGACGATATTAGCAAACATTGTGGCCATCAGAATTGGGCAAAGAGGCCACATCTGTGAGGTACGGGCTATCACAACGCGATTTCCTGGTGAACTCGTGAAAAACCTGCGTGTCAAAACCGGCATGATATCGGTGCCAGTGCGACCTCCATCACCAATTACTACGAATCCACCACGGCTTCCCCTTTCGGATTTGCTTCTGAACAGCGATGTTTCTGACCGTCCTCCAATCATCGACAGAGCCCTGTTTTCCAAAGTAGAGGGGAGAGAATGACAAGATAAACTCACTTTACCAATAAAATGATGATTTAGCATGTCGCACAATCAACGCCAGGGGTTCGATACTGAAGTGTCACCCGTGGCGAAGGATTGTGCATTCATGCTGCTTCCCTTTGAGTGTAGGCCCTA
Source organism: Ochotona princeps (assembly GCF_030435755.1). Taxonomy (NCBI): domain Eukaryota; kingdom Metazoa; phylum Chordata; class Mammalia; order Lagomorpha; family Ochotonidae; genus Ochotona; species Ochotona princeps. The sequence goes on along the minus strand of NW_026699940.1, from coordinate 22,743 downwards.
TTCCAGAGAAGCACCATAATCACCAAGGCACACATACTAAACCACCGGCCTCATACATATACGAAGCCAGCAATTTCTGGAGCTAGTGCAGTCGGAGCCTCAGACAGATAATTTGCCTTAGGGATGCTCGCGTTCCATAATCGAATTCGAGTAAAACAATCTTACTTGCGTGGTCTCCTTTCACAGAACCTCCAGTCCTGACAGCTCTCCCACGGTGGACATGTCACACAGGCTGCAATGGGTACCGACAGCATTCTGGGCACTCCCGGTGTACCTGAAGGCGCTAGAAGTACAGCCTTTCGACACCGCTGCTGGGCCCCCTCTTGCTGTTAGAAAACTATAACAGTTTTGCCAGTAGCGTTTTTCTATAAAATGGTACAATGGAAGGATTCTCGGACGAGCAGGAATCCAGTATAATTGTCCGTAGCCAAAACACCCCCCCGAGAGATTAAATTGCCCTGCAAGATACCTCCCGCTCTCTGCGAAATAAGTAAATTTCTGAGCCGTAGTGAACTAAATCTCCCTTAAGGCTTTCAAGTCTCTCCACCTGGCAACTCTGAATTAGGAGCGCCGAAACCGAAAGCGTCAATGCATTGGACGCTTTTGAAACCTTTCGTTGTACGCTCCTGTGAAAGACTGAAAAAGCAGAAGCTACCTAGCTGCTAGGACGCTGTACGGCGTTAGTATCACGATTATCTACTCTCTGTACGCACATTCATTCACATAAACGAGCGGGCCCCATCAAGCTCATGACCCTCAAGAACCAATGTGTTAGTGGCGCTGTGACGCACGAGGTACTGCTCTTTGTAATATCGGGGAGCTCTTATTATGACCGGGAGATACCGATTAAAAACTCAAAGTAGTTCTATCACTTGTAAACATGCGGCGGAGGGTGAGTAATAACTACGCTTGTTCTCTAGAGTCCACCCACGGCAACATATCTAGAGCCTATACAAGAAGATGGAGCAACACCATCGACCGTTCGGCTGACACACATAGTGGGTGGCAACAATAAGACGTGTAGGTGGAGCGCTTTGCGAAACAGTGCAATAGTGACTCGAGGCAATCACATTAGCGCGTGCCTGACTGATTTCTCAATAAGAAATGCTAGCGTCCGGCAGCGTGTTGATGGCTCTTTAACGTCACAACATTCGAATAGTTTTTTTTTGACCACCTCTAATCGGCTATTGCGAGATTCCAATCACTGAAACGGTATGGTCTAGAGATTGTCCGGCCTCTGGGTACTCTACTGCTGCGGGATATCAAACAGTCATACGGTATGTTCAACGAATAGTGCAGCCACAGGGCATTCAAAGATGCCGTCTAAGGGCCCTCTCTAGGCATCACGATTATTAACAGGGTCCCTGCATTTCACTTTGTATATCGTACCGTCCACTACTTCCACGTCGGTGGCGCGGGTGCGTGATGGCTAGTACTGGAACCACAGTCATTGCCTTCCTGTTTGCATGTAGACCGGGATAAGCAAGCGGCAGCCGTCTTAGCAGCATACGACCTAACGCTTGGCATATTTTCGAAGATCCAGAATAAACAACGCGCAAGCAGAGAGGTTCGCTCATGCCCATAGCGGCGCTCCACGAGAGGTAACTTGGTTTGACTTCGTCTCTTTCCGGAAGAGCACTCGCGTGCAGAAACGAAAATCATCAGGTACACACTCATGCACAAACATGAGGGCAGGTACCTTGGAAACGGGACGAAGGCGCAAGGCACTTCTCATAAGTCCACGTATGTCATGTATGTCGCACATATAAACCACGCTCGTCCAGAATACGCTTCTGTTCGAGTGCGGCCCTTTCGAAGGTCCGTGCCTTTATCTTTTTGGTAATGATATCCACGCGTAGACTCCGGCACAGACGATTCGTGCTATCCCGGACGAAAGGAGAGACAGGAAGTATACTGCAGAGCTACGCTCGCGTCGGGCCGCCTCTACCGTTAGCGACCTTACTCAAGCTCTTGAGCCCCTTATAAGTATGCATATAGACTCTCCTAGTTTGTGAAGACGGGCGTTTAGCATGAACAGTCCTTTTTAACTCGATGACTTATACGTACACAGCTATACCACACCAGGAGGAAATCTAGTTTTGCTCAATAGATTGATTGTTTGTCTCGCTTGTGCTTGTGGTCTATCAGTGGTGCGCCCATAGACACGTGGACGCGCGCACACAGCACACACACACACACACAATAAAATACAGAGGGAGCAAGGGGGCAGAGAGAAACAAAGGCATACACCTTTGTGGATATTCACTCAACCACTACGACCACTGGATCGGCGCGTACTCAGCAGAGTAGCCCGTAACGGTATATAAATGCGGATACTCACTGCCTATGTTTCAGTAGAGGTAGTTATTCTCTGATCTTTATACCGAGTGTAAACCTCAGCGCGTAGACGCGTGTGCGTGACGTATTTCGGCATCCTGTGCCAGGAAACTCCCACGTATGATGCAAGTTCTGGCCATCACGGATAGCACAAAAATATAAGAGAGGGAGGCGCTCTCTCGTCTGCAAAACCTCTCAACACGTTCTCTCACACAAGAAACCTTATGTGCTAGATCGGAGAGGTACGGCTGGCGCGGATGGAGTGAGTAAACCCTGTTGCAGACAGAACTGCTTTCAATGTGGGGAGCTTGGATTTAACGCATTGTTCGAAAAAACATTTCGGAATGCCGACGGGCACGCCACGGTACACAAGAACACGATAAAGTCAGGATATCACGGGTGCAAGGCACTGACAGCTTCTATGGGCCCCTCCCATTCTCTGTCTCCCAGGTTTTCTTCTTGTCTCGCTTCTCCTAAAGGGTCTCGGATACTTGACATTGGAGCGCCTATTTCGTCCTGGCTTGCGCGTAGAAGTCACTGCTGTGCGTCCGGCGGATGGCACTCAAGCACAACCACTTGTCCCCTCAACGCCGCTCTATCATCCCCCTTACTAATCGTGTATGTCCCCTTTACATCGAACCACGTGCTCAGTTCTTGTTCTGCGATCAGTAGTGCCTAACTCAGGCATTACGTCAAGCAAAGGCAGAAAGTCGCCTTCTGCGACTGATTGTCAGCAGCGTGGGATACGAACAGCTCTCGCATAATATGCGGTGAAATATCAACCAAGGAGCTCTTTCTTGTTTACCAGAAAAGATGTGGGAAGCATGGCACAAGCGGCAGCTGTCTTGACCCTCGAAGCGGCCCTCACGACAGTCTAGCATATCAAGGGCACATAGCTGTTGGCAGCAGTGGTGTAACAGTTTTCTCCACAGTCGTTAAATAACGAACACAGCAAAAGATGCTGCAAAGGATTGGGACGGTAACAGAGCACTTTCGATCCCCACAACATCAGCCAACCCAGCTGCTAACCACACAACGGAGACGCGGAAATCATGGTATTGCTAGAGAATCTTCTCGAGAAGAATCAATGCGAACAACGCAGCAGACACTGTAGCTGCACTGACTTGATATTACAAAAACCCGAAATAAAATTCCATAGCGGCAACCGGCAGCTGCAGTAGCAGCACTATGACCAAGCAACTAACCATATGCGGCAGCAGCAGTGGAGGCGCATAGCCGGCAGCCGCAACCGCCGTTAGCTCTCCAAGCCATGTTGCACCATCACGTGACGCAGAGGCGACATCGACAGCGTTGAGGGAGTCCGTCAGAGGCGGGCGAGTATAGGAACGCAGGTCATCAGCTGCTGCCGACTGAGAGATTGCAGCACAGGCCGCAAAAAAGCAACACAACACAGGAGCAGACCGCGCTCATCAAACAACACAGGCATTCTTCGCAAGAAAGCCACGGAGGCAGCGGAGGCAGAGTGTCTACACAGCGCTCATGAAACAGGAAGCACGACATGCTAGGAGCGCTGTGAGAAGAGGCGACACAACAGCAACAGCATCAAAACGGGTCTGAAAGGGTGACGAGAGTTATTGCTGCGGATGTGCTTTCGCCAACTATGTAGCATACCCGTACGCGTGGACTGGTCGACAGGTTGACTCACTGTAAGTGCGTTAACCTGTGTAGGGTACTGCCTTTTAGGGGTAAACTTCTGTGAAAAGCAGGCCCCTGCTTGCAGCCGTGAATGTCGATGGAACATAAAGCAACACGTGTGAAGTAAGTATTCACAAGCGAGGTCCGGATACGCCAACAAGACGCGCGAAAAATCATCTGCCGGTTGTTCAGTATATATTCTCATGGAACTCTCACTTTGACGAGAGTAGAAAACAGTTGTATAAGCGCATTCTGTTCTCTACAGGTGTTTAAAGCATGTTACCCTCATCTGGTTTGTGTAGCTGTCTGCGCCAACGTCTTTTCCTCCTTCTCCTCGTGTAGCGGAACAGGACGTCTTACGCATGGCATGCAGGGCGGTCTATGAAGTCCTGCAGTAAAAAAATACGTACCCCAGCCAGGACCACATCTAAGGACGCAACGATTCGAGGGATGAAACATCAAAAGAAAAGCACATTGAAGAAGCTCAAGAGGATGAGCAGGAGAAAGAGAAGAACGAGGTGCATGCCCGCCTCTCCCTTTGCATAGATTCTTGCGCGTGCCTATGTAGACGGGGACATACCAGCAGAGAAGCTCCAACATGTATACATATGTGTGTTCGTGTGTGTGTTGGAGGCGGAAAAGTCCTGGGGTTGAAAACAGCACGCTCTCCTGTTCGAAGCAAGAAAGCTATGACTTTTTAACGACACTCACACTACTGTACAGCCGCCACGCGGAAACACGTATGTAGGTACCAAGTATGCCTGCCAATATAAATCAATACATACAGTAGGAGGTGCTGTCTGTATTCTTCCCTCCCACAGGGTAGCCTTGCAGTCAGTGTGCACCAGCGTGTTTGTCTAGTTTATTCCGCTTGTGAGGACAAGTGACACATGGAATCCTTGAGAGACAGACATACTACGTACATGCCTAGAAAAATAGTAGTGCACGTACATACATACAGACGTGTACAAAACATTTACATTGTTATGAATAGGCAGACCGCCTGCTATCAGATCTTCCTGTGGCTAAATGCAGAGTCGGTGCATCTGTGAGCAAAGGACAAGTCTCGGGTGTGTATTAGTGGAGAAAAACTCTACTGTGTCTGTGAGTAAGGCACTGGTGTCGTGTGGCTGAAGACAATGAATACTTCCTGTACGTCTGTCTGAGACACAACATGTCTTATGTCTCTTTTGAAAAGGCACCACGGTTTACGTGCACGTGACTGACAAATGAGTCCCTTATCTTCGTGAGCAGAGACCTTCTTGTCAGTAGAGGAACGGGATTTCTCTGTGTGTGTGTGTGTGTGCGTGTACGTGAACTGTACATACACGAGTAAGCAGGTGTGCTGGGCCTCTGTGCAAACATGGTACTGTTCGAGACACGCTTTACCCTGTGGTGCACTAGCACACGAGGACAGAGAGCATATCAGTGACGGAACGACAAGGGTGGGGAAGAAGAAAGTCAGCAAAAAAAACAACAGAGGCCACGTAGGGAGTTAGTCAGGCAGGTGCGCACAAGCTACCTGGAACTCACATACGTACACATATAAATACGTGTTCTTCATTACGGAGACGGGGTGTGTGATGCTTCCTATCTTTTAAGGAAGAGACGCATGCGTCAAGGTCGCCTACGTGTATGGCCGCACGGGTAGGAGAACAGATTCTTGATCAGTTTCAACTAAGCATACAGGCAGAGGTACGTTCACTTTTTTGACACAGTTGTATCCCGCGCCCTTATTGTTTTATTACTGCGGGACGAGATGGAGCTTCACCGCACTCATTCATACACAATTTTCTTTCTCTTTCTTTACACATATATATATGGTATATGTTCTCGTATATCGGTGCTATATATATATATATATATATAAAGGTGCCCCTGGATTCACCTGCACCTCTGCGCACACACTTGCGGCTGAAAGTATTGTTGTCTCTGTATGCGAGCGACTTCCACGAGAATGGGGGAGAGGCAACACTGCACTCCCCCTGCGCTGTCAGTCTTCCGGCATACGCGCATGACTTAACATGTCTTCAACAGATCGTTAAATGACATATTACAAGTGCAAAAGGTGTGATCGTACGCGGCAGTACTCCTGATGCTTGCCAATGCGTACGCGGGCATACACACACGCACAGGCGCAGTCGGAGATATACACTGACAGATACTGACACACACTTACACAAACACACCCACACATGCCTTTTAGCGTACTATAATTGCAAGAGAGAGAGAGACTAAGAATGGGGAAAATTGAGTTTCATGTATCCGAACACCCTACGCATGATGTACTAGGTCAAGAACACGCTGAATGAGGGGAGTGAAAGGGGAAACGAATATGCAGCAGCATTGTATGCGCTACAGGATAAGCCTTTGAACTTTCAAAACGTGAGCGTGGTGGTAGAGACTCTTGGGGGTCTCGATACGTAAAGGGAGGGGACTGAGAGAAAAAGAATCCTTAGCATCAATCGCTGCGACAATGTGCGCAGTGGAAGACCGTAGCATTGTTGATGTGGCCTCATATGGGGCGATGGTGAGCAACGGGGGTGCCTCGGCACGTCTCGCGGCGGGGAGAGCGACCCGCAAGCATGGTGGAGAGAAAAGGCTTTTTTTGACCGTGTGTTAGCCATCAGACTAGGGGAAACATATATATCGACTGTATGTACTGCTAATGTGTATTCGTATACATCAAAAACTGAAAAGAGCTGTCTTTTTCTACAACACACTTCGTCGGCAGCCTGCTCGTAGAGGAGAGGATGGCTCGGTAGCAACAATTTCAAGGGAGCAATAAATTACGACTCTGTTCTACATGAAACTTACCTCATCTACCGCATATATCATACGTGCTTCTATATGTATACGTCTGTTTCAGTATGCATAAACGTATACACGTACATATATGTATATATATATATATATATGATGTCATCAATGTTCAGAGCGGTGGGCAGTGTGTGCGAATGCAACAAACAAGGCGGGCGAACGAGAAGAGTACAGGCACCGGAAGCATATGTACGGCGTATTGACTCACGAAGGTGATTTGAGACACGGGAATTAAGAAACTCAAACACATATATCCACACACACACACCACACGTGAATTCAGGCATGCCTGACTGGAAGCCTTTCACTTACGACTTCTACTTCTTTGATTCTCCTAATGTAATATAGCCAACACCACACGCGCATACGTAGCTGATGTCGTCATGTACAAGAAGTGCGATTGATGTATATAGGTGCGACTATGCACATATGTAAGCCCACGGATGAATCTATAGGTCAGCGCCATATACTAAGTGCATGCATGACTAGGAAATACCTGGAGCTTGTCGTCTTGTCGTATGGCGGTGCGAGCTCCAGAAAAACGAGTTGGCTGTCTGCGTCTTCATCGTCCATGTCAAGTGCGTTATAAACGCGAACATTGCTGCCGGTGCTAGTTGTTGGCTCCCCTGCGGCATTCTGAGAGGCGCCGCTCGTGTTGCTGCACTGCCTAAGCAGCCCATAGCGCTCACAAGGCACAGAGCGCACGACGCACGGTCGGCAGGCCAGGAGCTCTCAGGGAAAGACTGCCGGGCAACAGCAAAAGCAGAGGCAGTGAATAAGACGCAACAGTAGAACAACACCTGGCTGCTGAGACCACATACAGTGGAGGTCCTCCATATCGAAGCCACACTTCACGATCCTCGGTGCGTCAGGAGCTTGCCAAACGATATGCTGGAAGGCTGGTTCTACGTACAGTAGTCCCACCGGCAACACGTCGGAAAATGCAGTGGCATAAAGGAGCGCTGCCATGAGAGAGTCAGTCTTAACAGCTTGGAAGCCTTCACGTATACGCGCAAGAGCAACAGTAGCGTATGTGGATACGTACAGGATGCTCAGATCTGGAAGGGTGAACTCATACGCAGCCGAGCAAGCTCTGTGGAAATGCAAACAAAAGCAGCCTTCTTGATAGGACGTCTGTTGAGAAAACGCCTCCTGTCTTCTGAGACGTTGACGAAGCGGCAGGCAGAAACACCAAGTGCATTTTCGTTATATGTCTTTCAATAGGCAATTTGAAGGGCGTCTTTATTACCGAATAACAGCGCGTATACGAGTTGTACATTTTACGAAGGAGGAGAAGTGCGCGGAGCTACATATACTACTAACAAGAGACACACAAGTACATTCCCGTACACGTATGTATATATATATATATATCCACGCATGAAGATATATGTATAGATAGGCGTACACATACGAAAGTACAGATATAGATAGAGAGACAGATATGTATATGTGTAGAGCTACATACTTATGCTACGATGTTACATATAGGTATATCTTCGTGTTCATGGAAAGAGTGAACAAGACGGGGCTGAACACAACAAGGGTCAAAGGCCACTGGAAAGGAAAAGCTTTTCGGAAGGCATTCACGTGTCCTGCTATCATCAGAAACGGTATATATATACATGTTCTATACGCCATCGTATACAAGTGAATACTTGTCTACTGTGGAGCTGCGCAGCAGCAGTGTGTGTAGAGCATGCGCCAAGACAGAGAACCAGTACAGGAAACGTAGAACAGTAATACGCCAGGCACTTCACATTTTGGAGCAGCTACAGCAGCCGCCTACGCGCTTACGCATACTTATGCACTCGTGACTGACTGCTGCTTTGATTATGAGTGTTTGTAGGCTTTCTAGGGAGACGCACACACGCGTGAGGGGTGGTAAGACGCTGCTGAGAGTGCTAACTTGCTTTGCTTGTTGCCTGTATTAATGCGTGAACAAAACAGCCAAGCCCCTACATGCATGTACACACAGATTGTGTGGCCATCAACAGCAGCTGTTCAGAGAGAAAATTGTCTGATGAGCGTATTCAGTGCTCGTATAGAAACGCAGGCCCCCGCTGGCACCATTGCAGGAAGCCTTTATAAATAGACACATCTACTTGTACATCCCTCTGCTTATAGGTAAGCTTGGACTACTTGCTCCACACATACTGTGTGGTGGAGATATATTAGCAGAGTGAGGTTGATACAATGCTCTCTAAATGCTACTCATGTATATATCTGCATGCGTACGTGTACAGGTATAGTAATACGAGCCCGTTACTGTCGTATGTATATATGCTTTTGAGCATCCGCGGTGAATATATGTATGTGTGATCCCTGCATACGTGTCTATGTATATATAGTATATGTATGTATGTATGTATAGGTATGTATGCACGGGTGTGTCTGGATTTCCTTGTATGTAGGTATATGTGTGTACATGTATATATATATATTTATATATATATGTATATATACACATATATATGTGCTTTTATGTTTGTGTGTAGACATCCGGGGGTCGTATACATATACGTGGGTGTCTTGCAGACGTTGATTCATCCGCCTGTGGGAGTGCACGTACACAATGTACTACACCGTCTCTACCAACAACACCTATCATTCCCAGCAACAGCTAGTGTAGGTGCGCAGCCTGACGAGACTCAGTGATCAGGCACAGCCTTTTTATACGCTGACGAAGACTTAAGATATTATATAGTGTCTAGTGAGCATTTGTTGTGCAAACATATTCTCTCTACTGCACCTCCTTATGGCGCGTCGTAGCCTTGTCACATTTTTGTGCATAAAACAAGGACACAGCAGTCATCATTCACAGGAGAGTCGCTGCTCATAAGCAGCTTAGCCAAAGCACATAACATATATTTTCCTTTCATGCAGACACATCTGTATGAAGAGCGGCAGAAAAATTTTTTAACGCTGGAGGCAGTCCATGGTATCCAGCTGTATAACCTCCTGTTAATACTAAAGAGAAGGGCCCCTGGGTGACAGCGGGCTCACAGTACCTGTTTTTTGTGCGAGCAGTACGTACACGAGCAGAGAGAAGCAGCGGGAAGGAGACTCTCTCTGTGTGTCGCCCACAGCAGGCATTATTTCCTACAATTCGTAAGAGAATATGAAAGGGCTCTCCGATGGAAAAAACCGCTTACTTGTGTCTACAATATAGGAAGAAACTTACAAGTAAGCCTGCTCTGTAGAGAGCCTCTGAAACCCAATGACTCCGTGCAACGAGCTGCTGCTTTGTGACACGTCGGCTCTTCGCTGTCTGCTGTCTACCTCTTAATGATCCTGCCCATCACCAATGCATGCAAAAAGACCATTTCAGGCAGGTACAAATAATAAGCTCAAACGTAGGAAGCAAAACTTTCGCCAAAAGAGAGGAAATGTCTAAGAAAGTAGTAGTGCCTCCCTCGCGAGGACAAAACAGCAACACAATGATCTGGACAAAGAGCCAAATCCTCTCAAAGATGGCAGCTTGAACATTCGTCAGAGAGAGAGATGGAACACCAATACAAATGTTAGAAGGAAGAGAAGGAGCAGCAGCAGAACCAATATCCACGTAACAGCAGCAGCTGGGTTGACAATTTAGCAGCCACTCACGTGAGATACCCTCAGCACTTAGAAAGCAGAAACAGCAGCAGCACGGTAATAAGGCGGCAGCAGCAGCAGCGGGGAAAAAGGGAGAGCAGCAATTACTGTCTTTCAAGTGTCAGAGAGTGGGACGACAGCTGCGGCAGCAACACCTGAAGTAGCAACAGTAGCGTATCTTATGGCATGCCACAGAGATGCAGCCGCGACTTAAAAGCCAACTCCAACGTCTGAACGACATGCACCAATGCATGCATGCCGGTGCTAACCACCTTAGAGAGAGAGAGGGAGAGAGAGGGAGAGAGAGGGAGGCAGGTGTAACTGCAATAACAGCAGCAACATGTGAGTTGGCAGCTGCACTCGCTGGAATAGCAGCAGCGATAGCAGTGGAAGTAATCGCTGATGGAATAGCGTCTACGTTACTTATAGCAGCAACAACATCGCGAGACAGCAGCCGCACTGTCTGAAATAGCAGCAACAAGCACCCACATAACATCAAGGAAAACATCGTCGGGTAGGAAAGGAACATTGTCTGAGATGAGAGCGAACAAGATTGCGAAAGCAACAAAAGCATCTCAGAGAGTTACAGAGACGGAGAGAATAAGAGTCCTGTGTGCCCACTCCTCGCTCTGTCTGTCTATCACTATGTACTCTACGTGAGTGAGTTCACTGCTGTAATGCACATGTACGAGGGTCACGCTCACGAGAACCTTGCGCGCAAAACAACAGCCGCACCCACCCACCACGTACACGAGTACGTACGTCCAAATGCACACACGCTGGTTAATACTCTTCCATATGCCCCTTATTCTATCTTTTGTTTTGTGTCACTACCCATGCAACACCTCTACACACACACGAACGACAATGTAGGACGCAAGTACACATCCATTTTACTAGTCCGATGATACTGCTCATACTCCTATATATTGCTCGTGTCGCTATTCTCTCTCTCTTTCTCTATAATTAGCACGTCATCATTGTCTGTATGTGTGAAGTGGCTGCGGTTGCCCTCCTGACACAGAGACGTGACGCAACGGGGGTCACATACGCTGACTGTGAAGACCGTGTCATTTGCTCTGTGGGTGGGTATATGTACTTTGTGTAGTGCAGGCTTCTTCATATATACGCGAATATATACATATCTATAATTAGATATTTCCCCTGTGGTCGAGCCTATGTACATTTGTGTGGTGTGCAGCTTTTCGATATATACGAAAGTATACACATATCTGTAATATTGTGGTCGGGTCTTTGTACTTGGTGTGGTGCATACTTCTTGATATGTAGAGGAATACATACATATTTGAAATCAGATATTTCTTTCTGTGGGTCCTCGTACTTCGTGTAGTGCAGGCTTTTTGATATATATATATATACGGGAGTATCTATATATACATATATATTACTAACGCTGATACTGCTACCATCAGAGGTGCCATAAGCACGCACACACGTTTTCACAATCCTTCTTGCCACAGCCCACGCCTGCCAGACATAATTGTAGTGGAGGGATCTGCATACGTACAACTATTGTGTTACACATGTACGTGGACTTGTACATGTATACGCATGTAAAGCATTATTGAGCATATCTGTAGACACTTTTTTACCCACTAGGAGCGTATACATGGGCCCACATACGCCCATGCTGTCATGTTCAGGTTTACCTGCTTACTTGCTCCTATGCATAAATATATACAGAGTATGCACGCGTGGGTTCTCTTTGCGTATACGTACATTGTGTAGATCTTTTAGAATTACGAAGGAAAGAGCGAGGCTAATAAGTAAGATACACTATATATATAACATCAGTAGATCTACTACATCTATATATATAACATCAATATATCTCTGTTAGCACAGCGTACGTGAAGCTCTGCTGAAAAAGAGAAGCATTTGTACGATATATATGTAGGAATGCATCTTTCAGTAAGACCTGTACAAGCACGTGCACAGATAGCTTTATGTATGTACATAAAAGAGAATAGCCAGACCTTCTCCGAGCATTGGTGCTGATGAATTTTTTTGAGGAGATTGGAGAGCATAGAGAGCCGTCGCGCACGCCCAGAGAGTGTCAACAAACGGCCACACACAAAGTGAGAGAAAAGTAGCACTTGTATTTCTGCTGCTGGGTGGAATGTACACGCTTCCGTGGACCTCTGCACTGTATCCTCTCCTTCGCTTGACCTTGTCGTCTCCCCTTGTTGGTGTCGCTGCGGTGAGTTTCCTTCATTTTCTTCTTCTTCGTGCTGGTGCTGCTGCAACTCTGTTTTCCTCTGTGTCTTGTGGAAGGATCCCGACCCAGAGGCTAACGCAGAAGAAGAAGAGGAGCCTGCTTGTTGCTCATGCGATACTATGCACAAGATATCCCGTTGTACAAGTTGGCTGATTATCTGAAGGAAAAGACGTGCAGAGTTGAAACACAGGGTGTACAGCATTCTGGATTTGAGAAAGAAAGACTGCAGTAGAAGTTTCTTACTACCACCCAAAGAATTGAGGCTTTCTTCATTTCTTCCGGCCTAATGCACTATAGCGTCGATATCTAACTAACACACAAAAATCTGGCAGCGTTGGCTTTTTGCCAGCGAAGACGCACTGACACGGACGTATGCCCATAACCAAAAACGAAGATATGTACTATTTCGGGATCTATCGAAGAAGAAAGAGAAGAGCACTTGTGGCTCACTAGCACGTAGAAAAACGGGGAATGCTCTTTCGCATTCAGAGTTGTAATTCGTATGTGCTGCAGTGCCACCTCCCTTTGTTGTCCTACCCCCCAGTGCTCTTTGTAGTGGAAGAAGTTCTCAAGGCGAACAGTGCACAGTAGCGGAAGCGGCGGGTCGCTGCTGCGCAGTTGTGAAACCATTCTTTCCTATGTGAGTCTGCGGGGAAAATGCAACGCGCAGACACACACTGCCACAGCCACCCACACACCCAAATATATATATATATATATATGTATATATATATATATAGAGAGAGAGAGAGAGAGACAGAAAGAGACAGGAGAGAGATGGAGAAACAGAGAGAGAGGGAGTCGTTAAGATTTGTCTGGGGATTTCTGAAGTGGAGAGACACGGCTACAGAGCACGCACACTCACACACGTATATACACACATGGAGAATACATCTTTGTGTTGATCTCAGCGGTTGGAAGAGTGCCGACATTCTTTTCTGTCATAGAATGAGAAACCTCTAAAGCCTCGCGCCACACTCTCATGCAGCCACGCTCACACACATTGTGAAAACCGTTGGTGCTCCTTCCTGTTGTTACGCAGCAATTAAAAGGCTCTCAGAGAACCTGGTGGCTTTCAGAGAGACGCGAATAACAAGAGGACGGAAGGGTGGTTCTGGGGGCTCAAGGACGGCCAGCGAAAATCATGTTGAATGGCTCAAGACGAGCAATACACTATCCTTTCTATACGGAAAACGAGCCTCTGTACTCTTACCCTTCATTCTCTTCTCATACTTGTGTGTATGCACACGTGAATACAGCACACCACTCCCTCTGTGCTACGGTTGGCTCACGCATATATGTGCATAATATATATGTATACATATATCCATACAGGTGGCTGAAAAGCTCACTGCGGAAAAAACTTGCGATACGCGCTTATCCTGATATTCAAAGGCTACTCAAGATCCACTACAACGAAATGGCGTTCCAACCGTCCGCTCTTTTGATATTGTTGCAGTGAAATGGTGGGGTTGCCCGACAATGCGTGAGCTAGCAACTATGTATAGAGCATAACAATAACACAGAGCCTGTCTTCATTATTCGCTGAACCCCGCCTCCGTCCATTTCAAAAGAAAACCCCAAGGGCTCCTACCCTTTGACTTCCCTGCACTTTGTCTTCAAGTAGAAGGGTTGAAAGGCTATCCTGGCTTTTATCATTTCATCGTGCAGCAGTGTCCGTGACAGTGTGCAAGACTTCAAATACATTCCGACAGAGACAGGAGGAGACGAAAGGAAAGAGAAACCAGTCAGAGTTGACCTGAGGAATGTGTATGGAGATGTTCGATCGGGTGACAGTAAGTGGATGATTGTGTACGAGTAGCTTAGATGAAAAGTTCCGAGTGAGTTTCTATATGGAGGATTTCGAGCAGGGACGGCGTTTGAAGTGAATAGTAAAAGGTTGTGTGTCAGAAGTGGCATGTGTGGGATGGTGGCAACTAGAGCTTGGAGAGAATTAGTCGAGACAGGGCAGGGGCATAAATAACGAACGCGTGCAAGCAGTTGCATACACGCTGCTCGAGTTGTATTCCAGATCGTGTTTGCGGATCTTTTTGGAGAAGGGAATCCTAGGACCCTGTTCTCAGATATGCATATACGTACGTACGTACACATACATTTACGTATACATTTATGTATTGGCGTGTATGTATACACGTGTGAGTGTGTGTATGCATTTGTGTATGTATGCTCGTATGTGGTGTGCAAGCGATAAGGACAGCGGCAAGGTGCAGCCACATTGGTGTCGCTCAGAGAGCGACAAAGACAATATAGGCAAACTTACATAATATCAATTGTGTTATTCTGGAACCACATGGAGTAAACACGTCATAAGTGCTTTCTGTCTATAACCGTATATACATATATATAAATGTATACTTATGTGCGTATGCGTATGTGTGTGTGTGTGTTGGTGAGTGACTGCATATACGCGTAATGAAACAAACACGTCATAAGTGTTTTCTGCCTATATATGTCATGTATGTGTGTGTGGGTGTGGGTGTGAGCTTATATATGTAGAACAGAGAAGATAGGTCATATGTGCTTACTGTCCACTTCGTGTCACCTGTGTGCGTGTGCGTGTGTGTCCGTATAAATTTATACAGGAGTAAGCACGTCATACGTTCATTCTGTCTATCTTAATCACTTACGTGCGTATTTATATGCGCGTATATATATATGTGTGTGTATGTGCATTCGTAGGCGATTCCCGGCAGGGGCCGAGAAAACTCTGGGCGCCACTGGGCACCCTCCACCAGTTTCGGCAGTGTCTGTTCCTCCATCAACAGTCGTCTTTGCGTCTGTAGTTATTCTCACCTCATCGACAGGCATTCCAAGACTTGATTTGTTTCCTACTAGAAATTCTCGTAGGAGCTGCAGTAGAAATGAGGCGCGTTCGCAAGAATGGGCCAGAGGCACTCCGGGTGGAGCCCAGACGCGGTCGCAACCAAAAGAAAGTAAAGCCACACAGACAGCCGCTTCGGCAGCGAAGATGTGGCAACACTGGTTTCTGTAGTATGCAAGTACAATACGCGGTCTAGGGTCACCAGTAGAAGAAGTGGCTGCATCTCCTTGAAGGTGGTAATTCCCTCTTCCACTTCCTCTTCCCTGTGAGGCTGCATCGTCTCTATCTTCTGTGGTTTCGTCAGTATCATGACTATCTCCCCTCGATCTGCTGTTAGCTGCTCCTGACATGAAGAGAGATGAAGAAGAGGATGCTACAGCGATGGCAGCAGCTGTTGTAGCTGCAGCTGCTGTTGTTGCCCTAACTGCTGCTGCTGCAACTTTTGACGACAGTCTTGCAGCTGTCGCTGGAATAGCAAGCCCATTACAGCCAGCATCCCCACCACCACTAACAGCAGCAGCAGCAACAATTGAGGCCGTTGCTGCAGCAGCAGCAGGGAGAGCTCGCAGCGTACTGCCGAGCAGACTAGGCAACCTCCGCTGCGGCTCGGGCGCGGGTCGAAGACGCGGGGCTACTGCCCATCCTCTCCGTCCCTTGCTGCCTTCATTTCTACGGCGTACTACTACCACTTGATGTAAATAGGTTCGCAGCGTAGCTTGCACTATTAGTCGAGTGTCATACGTAACACCGCCGAGACCGGCGATAGAATACCTCCACGCAGCAGCACTTGATCACGCAGCCAGTCAACTTGTTTGACCTACGCAGATCACACTCACGCACACAGGGTGACAGACGAACGTGAGGTACAAACACCAACATGGACTCTTAGTAAGACAAAGACGAATGTAGCGAATATGTATGTATATGTGTACATGTGTATGAGTTTATGTATGGATACATATGGAGAGAGAGATAGAGACAGAGAGAGCGAGTAAGAGGGAGTGAGTGAGATACTAAAGCGCGCAGCATTCAAAATGTACGAGGTAGTGAACTAAATGGAAGTCTTGTATAAACAAGCAGCCAATGATACCGTTTAGAGTGTGGTGGAGCACTGCGAATCTTCCGAAAAAAGGTCTAGAATACAGGTGTGAGCTAAACAAATAAGAGTGGATACGCAGAAGCGCAGACAAAATGGGTCTCGGCAGCAAGACGAAAAAAGAGGCTATCGGATGCAGAGAAATGATAAAATGGGAAAGAAGATGAACAACGAGGAGAGGAAGAAATATGACGACCACACACGCAAGAGAGTTAGTTGACGGGGAGATTGTGAGGAGTGAATGTAAAACAACATATAGCTCATGGCAGCATCGGGGCAACAGGATCGTTAGCGGTTGAGCAGAATGCAAAGGAAGTCCAAAGCCACTATAACGACTACTCTCACGACATGTGGCTATTTTACACGCTCTTTGGGCCTCCAGAATGCTCGAAAGAGAGCAACACACGCCACGAGAAGAGCGGCAAGCCACCAGCAGCGGGGCACGTGGCAGCAGCCCCGGTAGTAGCAGCAGCACCGGTAGTAGCAGCAGCTGGAGGCGCAGCATTAGTATGTATTACAGCAGTAGTGCCAGCAGGAGAAGCCCCAGCAAGTGGAGCAGCAGCAGCAGCAGCATTACCAACACATAGAGCAAAAAGCAGCAGCAGCAGGGTCACCGCACTACCAACAAAGTAGGCAACAGCCCCAGGACGGCAGCAAGCGCACAGGACAGCGGCCGCACAGCAGCACAGCAACAGCAGCACGGAAACAGCAATACAGCAGCAGCAGCATCAATGTCTACGGCAACAGTGGGAGAGAGAGACGCAGAGTGGCAGCAAGTGATACGGAGCTGCATTGCAAGAAAGTGCAGAGGAAGAACGGGAGCGGAACCGTTTACGCGTCACTCCGAAGGCGAAAATGAAAAGCAGCTGCACGTTAGTGTTTTTCTGACATAGAGACGTGACGAGCAGTCGTGCACGTGGTGTCGCAGTAGTAGGAGGAGTAATAGTAGCAGAAGTAGTAGTAGTAGTAGTAGGAATTGTAGTAGTACCGGCGGCTGGAGTGATAGAAGTAGCAGGTATTACTAGTAGTAGTGGCAACAGCATGGATAGTAGTACAGTAACCATTGCATTAGTAGATGTAGGCGCATTAGGCTTGTAGTAGCGTGAAGCTATGATGAGAGGAGTAGTAATATTGATATGATAAAGGGAGTATGAAAGAGGAGTAGTAATACTAGGATGAGAGTGGTTCTAAGAGTATCAGGAGTGCAGTATCAGGAGCATTGAACTCGATTGGAAAACGGACAACAGAAGGTAAAGTAGAAGGGTGTCAGCAGAAAGTAATGCAGCGCAACAGCGAAGGTCTCTTTTCTCTTTCACGTAGATTTGTTCACCTAATGATCGTTGGGTACACGGTCGGCAGCAATCGCAGTTACCAAACAGCCATATATACTCATATATATACATATACGTGTATGTGAAAATGCTGCTTCAAAGGAGGAAGGACAAAGCATGGCTAGTTCCACAGAGACACAGATATATACATACCGCTCGATGCCTTTAGAATATAAACATAATATATATATGAGAGTATATATATTAATGTATATAATACATATATATATATATATGTATATATATATACTTACACATATACTCATGTCTGCGTATTTCTCTCTGCTAATATATGTATGCATGTTTGCGTGGGGTGCCATGATGCTCCCCTGAAAAGAAGCAGGAGAACATAAGGGTACCACATTTCTTGCTGCTACGCGGCCCACTCGCACACGTCAACAAATATATATATATATATAATATAAATGCACATATGATTATATTTGGGTAGAGGGATAGATTTACGTACACGTATTTGTGCAATATGTGTGGATTTATATAGTGTATCTGCCTTAAAACATATATCTGTACGTGTGGGTGTATCATCAAGCTCCAACACAGAAGTAGGTTTACGGAGGAAACGTACAGACACCTGATGCGAATACATGCGAGCTGATTTACACGCCCATTGCGTGCATGTAGGTGTGTATTGCGTATTGTGTGTGCAATAGCTGAATGTATGTATTTTTCTTGTCTGACTCCTCCGCAGCCTGCTGGTATTGCGCACTGCTTTTTGTGTGCGGCTCGTTTGCTTACTACTCGGAACGTCGCAGAAACTCCGTCCCCCACGAGCTTTGTTCTTAGGCGTATACACTCATCATGCGTACTACATTCACATTTGTATATATTTACATCAGTGTATATTTAAGCGTATACTGATGTCTCTATATATTTCTGGTCACATACATTCGATAAGATGTTGTGTCCACTCTGTGACGAATTCCCAAACAGATGTGGCTAGATGCACACTTTCGTCTCTACATGGAAATTTGGTCATGTACAGGAGAGTCTTTGATATGAGCCCCGCTTTACACTAGGCAGCTCTTTCCTGCTGTGTGTGCCTGTGAACAGTAGTTTCTCAATATGTGTGTGTGCGGGCGTTATATTACATTCGTGTCTAGTGCACACGACTGGTCACGCTTCGCTTTGTGAGCGCTGCTACATCCTCAGGCAAAACGTACTCTACTTCAACGCACACAGGGGCGGCGATATGGGGCAATTACACGTATCTCTCTGTACAAATACGTACATGTAGTCACATCTCTCCAGCAACCCGTCCCAAGCTGCACGCTCAAGTACAATGCCTACACATCCGCCGTAAATACTACTGCAAGACAGCAGAGTACACACGCTGCATTCGCAAGTATCTACTTGATGCATTTTTTGCACAGCAGCTGTCGTTCCCCTCATGAATATTCATTCCCTTGTGGCGCTTGCATTACATTATGTGGTAGTCACTCTTGTACATATGTATATGCCTCTACCCAATTCTTTAAGCTCTCTCCTGCTCTGTACTCGTCTCTTTGTAATAGACTGCAACAATTGCCCAGCTCACGAGTATATGACTCTTCTCTATATGTGTGTGTGTAGTCGCGCTTCTCTCGTGAGGACCTCCTTCCCTCCCTATTAGCACCAGAATATCTGGCTCTATATGTGTGTACATCAGCGCCTCTCTCGTAAAAACGTACTCTCCTGGTTGTTTGCATGTGTTCTTCGTTTCTGTCCCAGTCTCGGTCTCCTCTTTATGCGCTGGCGCAGCGACTTCTACTGCTTTTCTGAATATCTGCTTACGTGAGGCTTGCATAGAGAATCCCAGCGTCGTTCTCTGAGTTGAGGTTTTTCTTAATGATCGCATAGCAGCTCCTATCATTCTTAAGAGGATCTCTCCTTCCTATAATTCGATCTTCCACTATCTAAGTTATCTAGCCAATGCCTTCCCTTCTGCATGTGTGCACTGCGACTCGCAGCACTTCCTGAGTATATGCTGATATGTCTGTAGGCCTGCATAAGAGCTCTAGCCGACGCCTCTCTTCACTATTCTCTGAGTATCTGACTATCTGTCAATATGTATGCATAGCACTGCCCCATCGTGAGTGTGCGGGCGCAGCAGTTTTCTCTAATGATATGTATTATTTTTAAGCTTCTCCCTGTTTCCAAGTCGGTAACACACTCAATACTGATCTATTGCCAAATAAAATATGTTTCTGAGTCTCTCTTGTTCGAAGAAAAGTTATGGAAAAACGCGTATGAGCATCATACGTTGACACCATACAACTGCACGCGGCTGAAAGCACAATGCGCTTAGGGCTAACATATGGCAATGTGGTGATCACTGAGCATAGTGGCTGTGCTACTTCAGTATTTGCAATTTTAACTACAATACCATGCTGCAGCTGCTTTTCGTCAAGCTCTACAGGTGTGTGTGAGTAATTATTCGAGTTTTTCTACACAGTGCGATGTACCAAAATATACATACCTTTGTATTCGGCTGCTGGGACTGACGAAAGACGTAGGGAGACGCTAGATGAATAAGAGTTATTTCAGTCGTATTGGGAAATCAGTTTTTTCTGTCTCTTCTCATTCTCAGCTATCTTTGCAGACTCCCACGTGCGCATCAGTGAAATAGATAGTGCTTATAGTATATCGTATTGCTTTTTCTGGATTTCTCTAAGGGAGAGTTTCCTAAAAGGTTTTTCGTCTGTTCTGTTTTTTCTGTTACTTTAATTTGTGTGGCCATTCTCTTTCGATGTTTGTCGTGCATGTTCCTGGGATCTACCTGCTTTCTCTTCTTTTTCATAGTGTGTTGTTCTTTTCGTTCTCTTTTTGCGTTTTCTGTGAACTTTACCGAAATTATGAGTGTGTTTTCGTTTACTTTGTTTGTCTTTATGAATGACTCACCAAGTCTTCTTCTCGGATGCCGCTGTGGTGCATCGAGAGAACAGCCGCCACAAGGGAAGTAGGCGAGATGACTAAATTTGAAGCGAATACATTTGACATGTGTTCCGCTAGCATTGTGCAGACCTGCCAAACAAAGATACATGCGGCAAAAAAATGTCAGCTACCATCAATCTAGACACCAACAGAAGGACCAGAAAGCAAGAACTAAACAGAAAAGACGCTCTCACACGGTGGTAGCGGCAACCACACCCTCAGCAACTCCGCAAGAAGCGCAATACATATACTTGTACAGTATCAAGTACAACAGAAACCGAGGACGTCATAAGAATACAGCACCAGCTGATACTTTGTGGGAAGCAGGGGAAACGCGAGAAACATTTTCACGAAAGCAATGCAAGTGACGACCTTATCTGCGTAGCTGCAACAATCTCTCCAAGGGCAGCGATGGTTGCAGCAAGAGGTCTCCCATACGTAAGGAAAGAGAGAAGACGTAAGGAAAGAGAGACAGAGACGGAGAGAGAGAGTGCAGGATACGAAAGATGAAAGACCGACAGACAGACAGGCAGAAAGACAAACAGGTAGATGCAGACAGACAAATACACAGACAGGCACATAGACAGAAAAGCAGGCAGACAGAGAGACAGAGGTATGTACGATCATATGTGTGTCTGTAGGTGATTAGGAGGACGGACTGCGCTGCCACGACTGCTCTACGCGGTGGCACACGGAAGAGTTTGTAAGCATTAGAATTCCACACTCACGCAAGCGAAGCACAGATTCGTGGAAGCGGCAGCACGTGGGACAGATGCAGCAGCACATCCATCCAAGGAAAGGATGGTAGGAGCTGCAGGCGCACCGTAAAAGCAGTACTAAATAAGTATTAGCAAACGGCAGAGCAGCACACAGCATCTTCAGGCAGCTACCTTGGCCGCAGAGCATGTAGATCAATACAGACGAACTGATAGAGGACGATGTATGAAAGGCGCTGAGAACAGCACAATAGCGTTCGCCAGCCACAGCCCTGGCACGTGAGTCACCTGCCTGTGGTCGCGTACATGAGGAAGCAACTCACACAGAAACGGCAGTAGCAGAAGCAGGAGACAGGAACACCGACTAGACGTGGCCAGATGTGTGCTAGGTGAGAGAGCTCTGGCATTACGAGGTATAGATAGCTACAGCATCAACACAGGGGACATAGAGAAAAGCTTTGTACGGCAGCAGAATCAGTCGTGCTAGCAGGTGATATAGCAGCTACGACAACACCCCCCCGCAATTGATAATGTGATCAAAGCAGCAGCATGGACACTGCTGCCTTCGTCAAATTCGGAGCAACCACCTAACAATGGCGACTGCCACTTTGGTTTTGCATAAGCCGGATAATGCCAGCAGACGATACGTCAGGAAGCAGCTACAAACTGATGTAGCACGAGCCACCGCAAAAAGAGTGACGTCACAGTGGGTGACCTGGGACGACCGAGAGTTTCGATGTAAGCGCAGACTGTCCAGGAGGCCACTACACCGGCAGAAGACACAAGTAGCGCTCATCAACAGACGCCAGCGCGTCAAGACAGCAAGCCTGCGATACAGGCCAGTAGACTAGCCGAAGATCTCGTCGTTGCCAGAGAATCCGGATACCAGCCCCCAGCGTTTGAAGCAGCAGCAGCTCACCAACGAAAGTGTAAGACCTCTTCATACTAACAGCAAGCGTGCTAATAGTGGCAGGCCTCATGACAGCGGCAGCGCGTCTTTGAGCGGTTCCTGCAGGAGGCCGTCGTACTGGCAGCAAAGATCCACGCCGGCAGCAATCACGTGTTATTATGCCATATCGACAGTAGTGGTTAGTATGGCTATTTCAATACATGACTACATCAGAGCACAACATCGGAGGGGGAGAGCGCTAGAGAATGAACAATAGTCATGTAACGAGCAA
>NW_026699939.1:0-65011 GCF_030435755.1 Ochotona princeps | reverse complement strand
TGGTGTGTGAAGTTAGTGAGCCAAATGGAGTTGTTCTCCCACAAGAACCACTCGGCTGATCCTTCTTCAATATGCCCTTCACCAACATGCAGTGTTTCCTTGATTGAATCAGCTCTCACACCAATATTTCCATCTAGAGCCTTTGCATTGAGGGCTATCTGAAAACGGCTGTGGCGCTGAAGTTGCCTGAGAATGTGGAGTTGGTGGCATGTGAAACCCGCATGTGGAGCATTTGTTTGTGTGGGATGCTCTACCAGGTTCATTCCTAGATAATGCACTCAAAGGGCACTAAGCATAGAGTGTGAAAACTGAGTTTCCTTGAGAGCTGCCTGGAAGCCTCATGGTGTGTGAAGTTAGTGAGCCAAATGGAGTTGTTCTCCCACAAGAACCACTTGGCTGATCCTTCTTCAATATGCCCTTCACCAACATGCAGTGTTTCCTTGATTGAATTAGCTCTCACACCAATATTTGCGTCTAGAGCCTTTGCATTGAGGGCTATCTGAAAACGGCTGTGGCGCTGAAGTTGCCTGTGAATGTGGAGTTGGTGGCATGTGAAACCCGCATGTGGAGCATTCGTTTGTGTGGGATGCTCTACCAGGTTCATTCCTAGATAATGCACTGAAAGGGCACTAAGCATAGAGTGTGAAAACTGAGTTTCCTTGAGAGCTGCTTGGAAGCCTGATGGTGTGTGAAGTTAGTGAGCCAAATGGAGTTGTTCTCCCACAAGAACCACTCGGCTGTTCCTTCTTCAATATGCCCTTCACCAACATGCAGTGTTTCCTTGATTGAATTAGCTCTCACACCAATATTTGCGTCTAGAGCCTTTGCATTGGGGGCTATCTGAAAACGGCTGTGGCGCTGAAGTTGCCTGAGAATGTGGAGTTGGTGGCATGTGAAACCCGCATGTGGAGCATTCGTTTGTGTGGGATGCTCTACCAGGTTCATTCCTAGATAATGCACTCAAAGCGCACTAAGCATAGAGTGTGAAAACTGAGTTTCCTTGAGAGCTGCTTGGAAGCCTGATGGTGTGTGAAGTTAGTGAGCCAAATGGAGTTGTTCTCCCACAAGAACCACTCGGCTGATCCTTCTTCAATATGCCCTTCACCAACATGCAGTGTTTCCTTGATTGAATTAGCTCTCACACCAATATTTGCGTCTAGAGCCTTTGCATTGAGGGGTATCTGAAAACGGCTGTGGCGCTGAAGTTGCCTGAGAATGTGGAGTTGGTGCATGTGAAACCCGCATGTGGAGCATTCGTTTGTGTGGGATGCTCTACCAGGTTCATTCCTAGATAATGCACTCAAAGGGCACTAAGCATAGAGTGTGAAAACTGAGTTTCCTTGAGAGCTGCCTGGAAGCCTGATGGTGTGTGAAGTTAGTGAGCCAAATGGAGTTGTTCTCCCACAAGAACCACTCGGCTGATCCTTCTTCAATATGCCCTTCACCAACATGCAGTGTTTCCTTGATTGAATCAGCTTTCACACCAATATTTCCATCTAGAGCCTTTGCATTGAGGGCTATCTGAAAATGGCTGTGGCGCTGATGTTGCCTGAGAATGTGGAGTTGGTGGCATGTGAAACCCGCATGTGGTGCATTTGTTTGTGTGGGTTGCTCTACCAGGTTCATTCCTAGATAATGTACTCAAAGGGCACTAAGCATAGAGTGTGAAAACTGAGTTTCCTTGAGAGCTGCTTGGAAGCCTGATGGTGTGTGAAGTTAGTGAGCCAAATGGAGTTGTTCTCCCACAAGAACCACTCGGCTGATCCTTCTTCAATATGCCCTTCACCAACATGCAGTGTTTCCTTCATTGAATTAGCTCTCACACCAATATTTGCGTCTACAGCCTTTGCATTAAGGGCTATCTGAAAATGGCTGTGGCGCTGAAGTTGCCTGAGAATGTGGAGTTGGTGGCATGTGAAACACGCATGTGGAGCATTCGTTTGTGTGGGATACTCTACCAGGTTCATTGCTAGATAATGCACTCAAAGATCACTAAGCATAGAGTGTGAAAACTGAGTTTCCTTGAGAGCTGCTTGGAAGCCTGATGGTGTGTGAAGTTAGTGAGCCAAATGGAGTTGTTCTCCCACAAGAACCACTCGGCTGATCCTTCTTCAATATGCCCTTCACCAACATGCAGTGTTTCCTTGATTGAATTAGCTCTCACACCAATATTTGCGTCTAGAGCCTTTGCATTGAGGGCTATCTGAAAATGGCTGTGGCGCTGACTTTGCCTGTGAATGTGGAGTTGGTGGCATGTGAAACCCGCATGTGGAGCATTCGTTTGTGTGGGATGCTCTACCAGGTTCATTCCTAGATAATGCACTCAAAGGGCACTAAGCATAGAGTGTGAAACCTGAGTTTCCTTGAGAGCTGCTTGGAAGCCTGATGGTGTGTGAAGTTAGTGAGCCAAATGGAGTTGTTCTCCCACAAGAACCACTCGGCTGATCCTTCTTCAATATGCCCTTCACCAACATGCAGTGTTTCCTTGATTGAATTAGCTCTCACACCAATATTTGCATTTGGATCCTTTGCATTGAGGGGTATCTGAAAACGGCTGTGGCGCTGAAGTTGCCTGAGAATGTGGAGTTGGTGGCATGTGAAACCCGCATGTGGAGCATTCGTTTGTGTGGGATTCTCACCAAGCTTCATTTCCGTCCTAGGCACTCAAAGCGCACTAAGCATAGAGTGTGAAAACTGAGTTTCCTTGAGAGCTGCTTGAAAGACTGATGGTGTGTGAAGTTAGTGAGCCAAATGGAGTTGTTCTCCCACAAGAACCACTCGGCTGATCCTTCTTCAATATGCCCTTCACCAACATGCAGTGTTTCCTTCATTGAATTAGCTCTCACACCAATATTTGCGTCTAGAGCCTTTGCATTGAGGGCTATCTGAAAATGGCTGTGGCGCTGACTTTGCCTGTGAATGTGGAGTTGGTGGCATGTGAAACCCGCATGTGGAGCATTTGTTTGTGTGGGATGCTCTACCAGGTTCATTCCTAGATAATGCACTCAAAGGGCACTAAGCATAGAGTGTGAAAACTGAGTTTCCTTGAGAGCTGCTTGGAAGCCTGATGGTGTGTGAAGTTAGTGAGCCAAATGGAGTTGTTCTCCCACAAGAACCACTCGGCTGATCCTTCTTCAATATGCCCTTCACCAACATGCAGTGTTTCCTTGATTGAATTAGCTCTCACACCAATATTTGCATTTGGATCCTTTGCATTGAGCGCTATCTGAAAATTGTTGTGGCGCTGAAGTTGCCTGAGAATGTGGAGTTGGTGGCATGTGAAACCCGCATGTGGAGCATTCGTTTGTGTGGGATTCTCACCAAGCTTCATTTCAGTCCTAGGCACTCAAAGCGCACTAAGCATAGAGTGTGGAAACTGAGTTTCCTTGAGAGCTGCTTGGAAGACTGATGGTGTGTGAAGTTAGTGAGCCAAATGAGTTGTTCTCCCACAAGAACCACTCGGCTGATCCTTCTTCAATATGCCCTTCACCAACATGCAGTGTTTCCTTCATTGAATTAGCTCTCACACCAATATTTGCGTTTAGAGCCTTTGCATTGAGGGCTATCTGAAAACGGCTGTGGCGCTGAAGTTGCCTGAGAATGTGGAGTTGGTGGCATGTGAAACCCGCATGTGGAGCATTTGTTTGTGTGGGTTGCTCTACCAGGTTCATTCCTAGATAATGCACTCAAAGGGCACTAAGCATAGAGTGTGAAAACTGAGTTTCCTTGAGAGCTGCTTGGAAACCTGATGGTGTGTGAAGTTAGTGAGCCAAATGGAGTTGTTCTCCCACAAGAACCACTCGGCTGATCCTTCTTCAATATGCCCTTCACCAACATGCAGTGTTTCCTTGATTGAATCAGCTCTCACACCAATATTTCCATCTAGAGCCTTTGCATTGAGGCTATCTGAAAACGGCTGTGGCGCTGAAGTTGCCTGAGAATGTGGAGTTGGTGGCATGTGAAACCCGCATGTGGAGCATTTGTTTGTGTGGGATGCTCTACCAGGTTCATTCCTAGATAATGCACTCAAAGGGCACTAAGCATAGAGTGTGAAAACTGAGTTTCCTTGAGAGCTGCCTGGAAGCCTGATGGTGTGTGAAGTTAGTGAGCCAAATGGAGTTGTTCTCCCACAAGAACCACTTGGCTGATCCTTCTTCAATATGCCCTTCACCAACATGCAGTGTTTCCTTGATTGAATTAGCTCTCACACCAATATTTGCGTCTAGAGCCTTTGCATTGAGGGCTATCTGAAAACGGCTGTGGCGCTGAAGTTGCCTGTGAATGTGGAGTTGGTGGCATGTGAAACCCGCATGTGGAGCATTCGTTTGTGTGGGATGCTCTACCAGGTTCATTCCTAGATAATGCACTGAAAGGGCACTAAGCATAGAGTGTGAAAACTGAGTTTCCTTGAGAGCTGCTCGGAAGCCTGATGGTGTGTGAAGTTAGTGAGCCAAATGGAGTTGTTCTCCCACAAGAACCACTCGGCTGTTCCTTCTTCAATATGCCCTTCACCAACATGCAGTGTTTCCTTGATTGAATTAGCTCTCACACCAATATTTGCGTCTAGAGCCTTTGCATTGGGGGCTATCTGAAAACGGCTGTGGCGCTGAAGTTGCCTGTGAATATGGAGTTGGTGGCATGTGAAACCCGCATGTGGAGCATTCGTTTGTGTGGGATGCTCTACCAGGTTCATTCCTAGATAATGCACTCAAAGCGCACTAAGCATAGAGTGTGAAAACTGAGTTTCCTTGAGAGCTGCTTGGAAGCCTGATGGTGTGTGAAGTTAGTGAGCCAAATGGAGTTGTTCTCCCACAAGAACCACTCGGCTGATCCTTCTTCAATATGCCCTTCACCAACATGCAGTGTTTCCTTCATTGAATTAGCTCTCACACCAATATTTGCGTCTAGAGCCTTTGCATTGAGGGGTATCTGAAAACGGCTGTGGCGCTGAAGTTGCCTGAGAATGTGGAGTTGGTGGCATGTGAAACCCGCATGTGGAGCATTCGTTTGTGTGGGATGCTCTACCAGGTTCATTCCTAGATAATGCACTCAAAGGGCACTAAGCATAGAGTGTGAAAACTGAGTTTCCTTGAGAGCTGCCTGGAAGCCTGATGGTGTGTGAAGTTAGTGAGCCAAATGGAGTTGTTCTCCCACAAGAACCACTCGGCTGATCCTTCTTCAATATGCCCTTCACCAACATGCAGTGTTTCCTTGATTGAATCAGCTTTCACACCAATATTTCCATCTAGAGCCTTTGCATTGAGGGCTATCTGAAAATGGCTGTGGCGCTGATGTTGCCTGAGAATGTGGAGTTGGTGGCATGTGAAACCCGCATGTGGTGCATTTGTTTGTGTGGGTTGCTCTACCAGGTTCATTCCTAGATAATGTACTCAAAGGGCACTAAGCATAGAGTGTGAAAACTGAGTTTCCTTGAGAGCTGCTTGGAAGCCGGATGGTGTGTGAATTTAGTGAGCCAAATGGAGTTGTTCTCCACAAGAACCACTCGGCTGATCCTTCTTCAATATGCCCTTCACCAACATGCAGTGTTTCCTGGATTGAATCAGCTCTCACACCAATATTTGCGTCTAGAGCCTTTGCATTGAGGGCTATCTGAAAACGGCTGTGGCACTGACTTTGCCTGTGAATGTGGAGTTGGTGGCATGTGAAACCCGCATGTGGAGCATTTGTTTGTGTGGGATGCTCTACCAGGTTCATTCCTAGATAATGCACTCAAAGCGCACTAAGCATAGAGTGTAAAAACTGAGTTTCCTTGAGAGCTGCTTGGAAGCCTGATGGTGTGTGAAGTTAGTGAGCCAAATGGAGTTGTTCTCCCACAAGAACCACTCGGCTGATCCTTCTTCAATATGCCCTTCACCAACATGCAGTGTTTCCTTCATTGAATTAGCTCTCACACCAATATTTGCGTCTAGAGCCTTTGCATTAAGGGCTATCTGAAAATGGCTGTGGCGCTGAAGTTGCCTGAGAATGTGGAGTTGGTGGCATGTGAAACCCGCATGTGGAGCATTCGTTTGTGTGGGATACTCTACCAGGTTCATTCCTAGATAATGCACTCAAAGCGCACTAAGCATAGAGTGTAAAAACTGAGTTTCCTTGAGAGCTGCTTGGAAGCCTGATGGTGTGTGAAGTTAGTGAGCCAAATGGAGTTGTTCTCCCACAAGAACCACTCGGCTGATCCTTCTTCAATATGCCCTTCACCAACATGCAGTGTTTCCTTGATTGAATTAGCTCTCACACCAATATTTGCGTCTAGAGCCTTTGCATTGAGGAGTATCTGAAAATGGCTGTGGTGCTGACTTTGCCTGTGAATGTGGAGTTGGTGGCATGTGAAACCCGCATGTGGAGCATTCGTTTGTGTGGGATGCTCTACCAGGTTCATTCCTAGATAATGCACTCAAAGGGCACTAAGCATAGAGTGTGAAAACTGAGTTTCCTTGAGAGCTGCTTGGAAGCCTGATGGTGTGTGAAGTTAGTGAGCCAAATGGAGTTGTTCTCCCACAAGAACCACTCGGTTGATGCTTCTTCAATATGCCCTTCACCAACATGCAGTGTTTCCTTGATTGAATTAGCTCTCACACCAATATTTGCGTCTAGAGCCTTTGCATTGAGGGCTATCTGAAAACGGCTGTGGCGCTGAAATTGCCTGAGAATGTGGAGTTGGTGGCATGTGAAACCCGCATGTGGAGCATTCGTTTGTGTGGGATGCTCTACCAGGTTCATTCCTAGATAATGCACTCAAAGGGCACTAAGCATAGAGTGTGAAAACTGAGTTTCCTTGAGAGCTGCTTGGAAACCTGATGGTGTGTGAAGTTAGTGAGCCAAATGGAGTTGTTCTCCCACAAGAACCACTCGGCTGATCCTTCTTCAATATGCCCTTCACCAACATGCAGTGTTTCCTTCATTGAATTAGCTCTCACACCAATATTTGCATTTGGAGCCTTTGCATTGAGGGGTATCTGAAAACGGCTGTGGCGCTGAAGTTGCCTGAGAATGTGGAGTTGGTGGCATGTGAAACCCGCATGTGGAGCATTCGTTTGTGTGGGATTCTCACCAAGCTTCATTTCCGCCCTAGGCAATCAAAGCGCACTAAGCATAGAGTGTGGAAACTGAGTTTCCTTGAGAGCTGCCTGGAAGCCTGATGGTGTGTGAAGTTAGTGAGCCAAATGGAGTTGTTCTCCCACAAGAACCACTCGGCTGATCCTTCTTCAATATGCCCTTCACCAACATGCAGTGTTTCCTTGATTGAATCAGCTCTCACACCAATATTTCCATCTGGAGCCTTTGCATTGAGGGCTATCTGAAAATGGCTGTGGCGCTGAAGTTGCCTGAGAATGTGGAGTTGGTGGCATGTGAAACCCGCATGTGGAGCATTCGTTTGTGTGGGATGCTCTACCAGGTTCATTCCTAGATAATGCACTCAAAGGGCACTAAGCATAGAGTGTGAAAACTGAGTTTCCTTGAGAGCTGCTTGGAAGCCTGATGGTGTATGAATTTAGTGAGCCAAATGGAGTTGTTCTCCCACAAGAACCACTCGGCTGATCCTTCTTCAATATGCCCTTCACCAACATGCAGTGTTTCCTTGATTGAATTAGCTCTCACACCAATATTTGTGTCTAGAGCCTTTGCATTGAGGGCTATCTGAAAATGGTTGTGGCGCTGACTTTGCCTGTGAATGTGGAGTTGGTGGCATGTGAAACCCGCATGTGGAGCATTCGGTTGTGTGGGATTCTCACCAAGCTTCATTTCAGTCCTAGGCACTCAAAGCGCACTAAGCATAGAGTGTGGAAACTGAGTTTCCTTGAGAGCTGCTTGGAAGACTGATGGTGTGTGAAGTTAGTGAGCCAAATGGAGTTGTTCTCCCACAAGAACCACTCGGCTGATCCTTCTTCAATATGCCCTTCACCAACATGCAGTGTTTCCTTCATTGAATTAGCTCTCACACCAATATTTGCGTTTAGAGCCTTTGCATTGAGGGCTATCTGAAAACGGCTGTGTCGCTGAAGTTGCCTGAGAATGTGGAGTTGGTGGCATGTGAAACCCGCATGTGGAGCATTTGTTTGTGTGGGTTGCTCTACCAGGTTCATTCCTAGATAATGCACTCAAAGGGCACTAAGCATAGAGTGTGAAAACTGAGTTTCCTTGAGAGCTGCTTGGAAACCTGATGGTGTGTGAAGTTAGTGAGCCAAATGGAGTTGTTCTCCCACAAGAACCACTCGGCTGATCCTTCTTCAATATGCCCTTCACCAACATGCAGTGTTTCCTTGATTGAATCAGCTCTCACACCAATATTTCCATCTAGAGCCTTTGCATTGAGGGCTATCTGAAAACGGCTGTGGCGCTGAAGTTGCCTGAGAATGTGGAGTTGGTGGCATGTGAAACCCGCATGTGGAGCATTTGTTTGTGTGGGATGCTCTACCAGGTTCATTCCTAGATAATGCACTCAAAGGGCACTAAGCATAGAGTGTGAAAACTGAGTTTCCTTGAGAGCTGCTTGGAAGCCTGATGGTGTGTGAAGTTAGTGAGCCAAATGGAGTTGTTCTCCCACAAGAACCACTCGGCTGATCCTTCTTCAATATGCCCTTCACCAACATGCAGTGTTTCCTTGATTGAATTAGCTCTCACACCAATATTTGCGTCTAGAGCCTTTGCATTGAGGGCTATCTGAAAACGGCTGTGGCGCTGAAGTTGCCTGTGAATGTGGAGTTGGTGGCATGTGAAACCCGCATGTGGAGCATTCGTTTGTGTGGGATGCTCTACCAGGTTCATTCCTAGATAATGCACTCAAAGGGCACTAAGCATAGAGTGTGAAAACTGAGTTTCCTTGAGAGCTGCTTGGAAGCCTGATGGTGTGTGAAGTTAGTGAGCCAAATGGAGTTGTTCTCCCACAAGAACCACTCGGCTGTTCCTTCTTCAATATGCCCTTCACCAACATGCAGTGTTTCCTTGATTGAATTAGCTCTCACACCAATATTTGCGTCTAGAGCCTTTGCATTGGGGGCTATCTGAAAACGGCTGTGGCGCTGAAGTTGCCTGTGAATATGGAGTTGGTGGCATGTGAAACCCGCATGTGGAGCATTCGTTTGTGTGGGATGCTCTACCAGGTTCATTCCTAGATAATGCACTCAAAGCGCACTAAGCATAGAGTGTGAAAACTGAGTTTCCTTGAGAGCTGCTTGGAAGCCTGATGGTGTGTGAAGTTAGTGAGCCAAATGGAGTTGTTCTCCCACAAGAACCACTCGGCTGATCCTTCTTCAATATGCCCTTCACCAACATGCAGTGTTTCCTTGATTGAATTAGCTCTCACACCAATATTTGCGTCTAGAGCCTTTGCATTGAGGGGTATCTGAAAACGGCTGTGGCCCTGAAGTTGCCTGAGAATGTGGAGTTGGTGGCATGTGAAACCCGCATGTGGAGCATTCGTTTGTGTGGGATGCTCTACCAGGTTCATTCCTAGATAATGCACTCAAAGGGCACTAAGCATAGAGTGTGAAAACTGAGTTTCCTTGAGAGCTGCCTGGAAGCCTGATGGTGTGTGAAGTTAGTGAGCCAAATGGAGTTGTTCTCCCACAAGAACCACTCGGCTGATCCTTCTTCAATATGCCCTTCACCAACATGCAGTGTTTCCTTGATTGAATCAGCTCTCACACCAATATTTCCATCTAGAGCCTTTGCATTGAGGGCTATCTGAAAATGGCTGTGGCGCTGATGTTGCCTGAGAATGTGGAGTTGGTGGAATGTGAAACCCGCATGTGGTGCATTTGTTTGTGTGGGTTGCTCTACCAGGTTCATTCCTAGATAATGTACTCAAAGGGCACTAAGCATAGAGTGTGAAAACTGAGTTTCCTTGAGAGCTGCTTGGAAGCCGGATGGTGTGTGAATTTAGTGAGCCAAATGGAGTTGTTCTCCCACAAGAACCACTCGGCTGATCCTTCTTCAATATGCCCTCCACCAACATGCAGTGTTTCCTTGATTGAATTAGCTCTCACACCAATATTTGCGTCTAGAGCCTTTGCATTGAGGGCTATCTGAAAACGGCTGTGGCACTGACTTTGCCTGTGAATGTGGAGTTGGTGGCATGTGAAACCCGCATGTGGAGCATTCGTTTGTGTGGGATGCTCTACCAGGTTCATTCCTAGATAATGCACTCAAAGGGCACTAAGCATAGAGTGTGAAAACTGAGTTTCCTTGAGAGCTGCTTGGAAGCCTGATGGTGTGTGAAGTTAGTGAGCCAAATGGAGTTGTTCTCCCACAAGAACCACTCGGCTGATCCTTCTTCAATATGCCCTTCACCAACATGCAGTGTTTCCTTCATTGAATTAGCTCTCACACCAATATTTGCGTCTAGAGCCTTTGCATTAAGGGCTATCTGAAAATGGTTGTGGCGCTGAAGTTGCCTGAGAATGTGGAGTTGGTGGCATGTGAAACCCGCATGTGGAGCATTCGTTTGTGTGGGATACTCTACCAGGTTCATTCCTAGATAATGCACTCAAAGCGCACTAAGCATAGAGTGTAAAAACTGAGTTTCCTTGAGAGCTGCTTGGAAGCCTGATGGTGTGTGAAGTTAGTGAGCCAAATGGAGTTGTTCTCCCACAAGAACCACTCGGCTGATCCTTCTTCAATATGCCCTTCACCAACATGCAGTGTTTCCTTGATTGAATTAGCTCTCACACCAATATTTGCGTCTAGAGCCTTTGCATTGAGGGGTATCAGAAAATGGCTGTGGCGCTGACTTTGCCTGTGAATGTGGAGTTGGTGGCATGTGAAACCCGCATGTGGAGCATTCGTTTGTGTGGGATGCTCTACCAGGTTCATTCCTAGATAATGCACTCAAAGCGCACTAAGCATAGAGTGTGAAAACTGAGTTTCCTTGAGAGCTGCTTGGAAGCCTGATGGTGTGTGAAGTTAGTGAGCCAAATGGAGTTGTTCTCCCACAAGAACCACTCGGCTGTTCCTTCTTCAATATGCCCTTCACCAACATGCAGTGTTTCCTTGATTGAATTAGCTCTCACACCAATATTTGCATTTGGAGCCTTTGCATTGAGGGGTATCTGAAAACGGCTGTGGCGCTGAAGTTGCCTGAGAATGTGGAGTTGGTGGCATGTGAAACCCGCATGTGGAGCATTCGTTTGTGTGGGATTCTCACCAAGCTTCATTTCCGTCCTAGGCACTCAAAGGGCACTAAGCATAGAGTGTGAAAACTGAGTTTCCTTGAGAGCTGCTTGGAAGCCGGATGGTGTGTGAATTTAGTGAGCCAAATGGAGTTGTTCTCCCACAAGAACCACTCGGCTGATCCTTCTTCAATATGCCCTTCACCAACATGCAGTGTTTCCTTGATTGAATTAGCTCTCACACCAATATTTGCGTCTAGAGCCTTTGCATTGAGGAGTATCTGAAAATGGCTGTGGTGCTGACTTTGCCTGTGAATGTGGAGTTGGTGGCATGTGAAACCCGCATGTGGAGCATTCGTTTGTGTGGGATGCTCTACCAGGTTCATTCCTAGATAATGCACTCAAAGGGCACTAAGCATAGAGTGTGAAAACTGAGTTTCCTTGAGAGCTGCTTGGAAGCCTGATGGTGTGTGAAGTTAGTGAGCCAAATGGAGTTGTTCTCCCACAAGAACCACTCGGTTGATGCTTCTTCAATATGCCCTTCACCAACATGCAGTGTTTCCTTGATTGAATTAGCTCTCACACCAATATTTGCGTCTAGAGCCTTTGCATTGAGGGCTATCTGAAAACGGCTGTGGCGCTGAAATTGCCTGAGAATGTGGAGTTGGTGGCATGTGAAACCCGCATGTGGAGCATTCGTTTGTGTGGGATGCTCTACCAGGTTCATTCCTAGATAATGCACTCAAAGGGCACTAAGCATAGAGTGTGAAAACTGAGTTTCCTTGAGAGCTGCTTGGAAACCTGATGGTGTGTGAAGTTAGTGAGCCAAATGGAGTTGTTCTCCCACAAGAACCACTCGGCTGATCCTTCTTCAATATGCCCTTCACCAACATGCAGTGTTTCCTTCATTGAATTAGCTCTCACACCAATATTTGCATTTGGAGCCTTTGCATTGAGGGGTATCTGAAAACGGCTGTGGCGCTGAAGTTGCCTGAGAATGTGGAGTTGGTGGCATGTGAAACCCGCATGTGGAGCATTCGTTTGTGTGGGATTCTCACCAAGCTTCATTTCCGCCCTAGGCAATCAAAGCGCACTAAGCATAGAGTGTGGAAACTGAGTTTCCTTGAGAGCTGCCTGGAAGCCTGATGGTGTGTGAAGTTAGTGAGCCAAATGGAGTTGTTCTCCCACAAGAACCACTCGGCTGATCCTTCTTCAATATGCCCTTCACCAACATGCAGTGTTTCCTTGATTGAATCAGCTCTCACACCAATATTTCCATCTGGAGCCTTTGCATTGAGGGCTATCTGAAAATGGCTGTGGCGCTGAAGTTGCCTGAGAATGTGGAGTTGGTGGCATGTGAAACCCGCATGTGGAGCATTCGTTTGTGTGGGATGCTCTACCAGGTTCATTCCTAGATAATGCACTCAAAGGGCACTAAGCATAGAGTGTGAAAACTGAGTTTCCTTGAGAGCTGCTTGGAAGCCTGATGGTGTATGAATTTAGTGAGCCAAATGGAGTTGTTCTCCCACAAGAACCACTCGGCTGATCCTTCTTCAATATGCCCTTCACCAACATGCAGTGTTTCCTTGATTGAATTAGCTCTCACACCAATATTTGTGTCTAGAGCCTTTGCATTGAGGGCTATCTGAAAATGGTTGTGGCGCTGACTTTGCCTGTGAATGTGGAGTTGGTGGCATGTGAAACCCGCATGTGGAGCATTCGGTTGTGTGGGATTCTCACCAAGCTTCATTTCAGTCCTAGGCACTCAAAGCGCACTAAGCATAGAGTGTGGAAACTGAGTTTCCTTGAGAGCTGCTTGGAAGACTGATGGTGTGTGAAGTTAGTGAGCCAAATGGAGTTGTTCTCCCACAAGAACCACTCGGCTGATCCTTCTTCAATATGCCCTTCACCAACATGCAGTGTTTCCTTCATTGAATTAGCTCTCACACCAATATTTGCGTTTAGAGCCTTTGCATTGAGGGCTATCTGAAAACGGCTGTGTCGCTGAAGTTGCCTGAGAATGTGGAGTTGGTGGCATGTGAAACCCGCATGTGGAGCATTTGTTTGTGTGGGTTGCTCTACCAGGTTCATTCCTAGATAATGCACTCAAAGGGCACTAAGCATAGAGTGTGAAAACTGAGTTTCCTTGAGAGCTGCTTGGAAACCTGATGGTGTGTGAAGTTAGTGAGCCAAATGGAGTTGTTCTCCCACAAGAACCACTCGGCTGATCCTTCTTCAATATGCCCTTCACCAACATGCAGTGTTTCCTTGATTGAATCAGCTCTCACACCAATATTTCCATCTAGAGCCTTTGCATTGAGGGCTATCTGAAAACGGCTGTGGCGCTGAAGTTGCCTGAGAATGTGGAGTTGGTGGCATGTGAAACCCGCATGTGGAGCATTTGTTTGTGTGGGATGCTCTACCAGGTTCATTCCTAGATAATGCACTCAAAGGGCACTAAGCATAGAGTGTGAAAACTGAGTTTCCTTGAGAGCTGCTTGGAAGCCTGATGGTGTGTGAAGTTAGTGAGCCAAATGGAGTTGTTCTCCCACAAGAACCACTCGGCTGATCCTTCTTCAATATGCCCTTCACCAACATGCAGTGTTTCCTTGATTGAATTAGCTCTCACACCAATATTTGCGTCTAGAGCCTTTGCATTGAGGGCTATCTGAAAACGGCTGTGGCGCTGAAGTTGCCTGTGAATGTGGAGTTGGTGGCATGTGAAACCCGCATGTGGAGCATTCGTTTGTGTGGGATGCTCTACCAGGTTCATTCCTAGATAATGCACTCAAAGGGCACTAAGCATAGAGTGTGAAAACTGAGTTTCCTTGAGAGCTGCTTGGAAGCCTGATGGTGTGTGAAGTTAGTGAGCCAAATGGAGTTGTTCTCCCACAAGAACCACTCGGCTGTTCCTTCTTCAATATGCCCTTCACCAACATGCAGTGTTTCCTTGATTGAATTAGCTCTCACACCAATATTTGCGTCTAGAGCCTTTGCATTGAGGGCTATCTGAAAACGGCTGTGGCGCTGAAGTTGCCTGTGAATATGGAGTTGGTGGCATGTGAAACCCGCATGTGGAGCATTCGTTTGTGTGGGATGCTCTACCAGGTTCATTCCTAGATAATGCACTCAAAGCGCACTAAGCATAGAGTGTGAAAACTGAGTTTCCTTGAGAGCTGCTTGGAAGCCTGATGGTGTGTGAAGTTAGTGAGCCAAATGGAGTTGTTCTCCCACAAGAACCACTCGGCTGATCCTTCTTCAATATGCCCTTCACCAACATGCAGTGTTTCCTTGATTGAATTAGCTCTCACACCAATATTTGCGTCTAGAGCCTTTGCATTGAGGGGTATCTGAAAACGGCTGTGGCCCTGAAGTTGCCTGAGAATGTGGAGTTGGTGGCATGTGAAACCCGCATGTGGAGCATTCGTTTGTGTGGGATGCTCTACCAGGTTCATTCCTAGATAATGCACTCAAAGGGCACTAAGCATAGAGTGTGAAAACTGAGTTTCCTTGAGAGCTGCCTGGAAGCCTGATGGTGTGTGAAGTTAGTGAGCCAAATGGAGTTGTTCTCCCACAAGAACCACTCGGCTGATCCTTCTTCAATATGCCCTTCACCAACATGCAGTGTTTCCTTGATTGAATCAGCTCTCACACCAATATTTCCATCTAGAGCCTTTGCATTGAGGGCTATCTGAAAATGGCTGTGGCGCTGATGTTGCCTGAGAATGTGGAGTTGGTGGAATGTGAAACCCGCATGTGGTGCATTTGTTTGTGTGGGTTGCTCTACCAGGTTCATTCCTAGATAATGTACTCAAAGGGCACTAAGCATAGAGTGTGAAAACTGAGTTTCCTTGAGAGCTGCTTGGAAGCCGGATGGTGTGTGAATTTAGTGAGCCAAATGGAGTTGTTCTCCCACAAGAACCACTCGGCTGATCCTTCTTCAATATGCCCTCCACCAACATGCAGTGTTTCCTTGATTGAATTAGCTCTCACACCAATATTTGCGTCTAGAGCCTTTGCATTGAGGGCTATCTGAAAACGGCTGTGGCACTGACTTTGCCTGTGAATGTGGAGTTGGTGGCATGTGAAACCCGCATGTGGAGCATTCGTTTGTGTGGGATGCTCTACCAGGTTCATTCCTAGATAATGCACTCAAAGGGCACTAAGCATAGAGTGTGAAAACTGAGTTTCCTTGAGAGCTGCTTGGAAGCCTGATGGTGTGTGAAGTTAGTGAGCCAAATGGAGTTGTTCTCCCACAAGAACCACTCGGCTGATCCTTCTTCAATATGCCCTTCACCAACATGCAGTGTTTCCTTCATTGAATTAGCTCTCACACCAATATTTGCGTCTAGAGCCTTTGCATTAAGGGCTATCTGAAAATGGTTGTGGCGCTGAAGTTGCCTGAGAATGTGGAGTTGGTGGCATGTGAAACCCGCATGTGGAGCATTCGTTTGTGTGGGATACTCTACCAGGTTCATTCCTAGATAATGCACTCAAAGCGCACTAAGCATAGAGTGTAAAAACTGAGTTTCCTTGAGAGCTGCTTGGAAGCCTGATGGTGTGTGAAGTTAGTGAGCCAAATGGAGTTGTTCTCCCACAAGAACCACTCGGCTGATCCTTCTTCAATATGCCCTTCACCAACATGCAGTGTTTCCTTGATTGAATTAGCTCTCACACCAATATTTGCGTCTAGAGCCTTTGCATTGAGGGGTATCAGAAAATGGCTGTGGCGCTGACTTTGCCTGTGAATGTGGAGTTGGTGGCATGTGAAACCCGCATGTGGAGCATTCGTTTGTGTGGGATGCTCTACCAGGTTCATTCCTAGATAATGCACTCAAAGCGCACTAAGCATAGAGTGTGAAAACTGAGTTTCCTTGAGAGCTGCTTGGAAGCCTGATGGTGTGTGAAGTTAGTGAGCCAAATGGAGTTGTTCTCCCACAAGAACCACTCGGCTGTTCCTTCTTCAATATGCCCTTCACCAACATGCAGTGTTTCCTTGATTGAATTAGCTCTCACACCAATATTTGCATTTGGAGCCTTTGCATTGAGGGGTATCTGAAAACGGCTGTGGCGCTGAAGTTGCCTGAGAATGTGGAGTTGGTGGCATGTGAAACCCGCATGTGGAGCATTCGTTTGTGTGGGATTCTCACCAAGCTTCATTTCCGTCCTAGGCACTCAAAGGGCACTAAGCATAGAGTGTGAAAACTGAGTTTCCTTGAGAGCTGCTTGGAAGCCGGATGGTGTGTGAATTTAGTGAGCCAAATGGAGTTGTTCTCCCACAAGAACCACTCGGCTGATCCTTCTTCAATATGCCCTTCACCAACATGCAGTGTTTCCTTGATTGAATTAGCTCTCACACCAATATTTGCGTCTAGAGCCTTTGCATTGAGGGCTATCTGAAAACGGCTGTGGCACTGACTTTGCCTGTGAATGTGGAGTTGGTGGCATGTGAAACCCGCATGTGGAGCATTCGTTTGTGTGGGATGCTCTACCAGGTTCATTCCTAGATAATGCACTCAAAGGGCACTAAGCATAGAGTGTGAAAACTGAGTTTCCTTGAGAGCTGCTTGGAAGCCTGATGGTGTGTGAAGTTAGTGAGCCAAATGGAGTTGTTCTCCCACAAGAACCACTCGGCTGGTCCTTCTTCAATATGCCCTTCACCAACATGCAGTGTTTCCTTCATTGAATTAGCTCTCACACCAATATTTGCGTCTAGAGCCTTTGCATTAAGGGCTATCTGAAAATGGCTGTGGCGCTGAAGTTGCCTGAGAATGTGGAGTTGGTGGCATGTGAAACCCGCATGTGGAGCATTCGTTTGTGTGGGATACTCTACCAGGTTCATTCCTAGATAATGCACTCAAAGCGCACTAAGCATAGAGTGTAAAAACTGAGTTTCCTTGAGAGCTGCTTGGAAGCCTGATGGTGTGTGAAGTTAGTGAGCCAAATGGAGTTGTTCTCCCACAAGAACCACTCGGCTGATCCTTCTTCAATATGCCCTTCACCAACATGCAGTGTTTCCTTGATTGAATTAGCTCTCACACCAATATTTGCGTCTAGAGCCTTTGCATTGAGGGGTATCTGAAAATGGCTGTGGCGCTGACTTTGCCTGTGAATGTGGAGTTGGTGGCATGTGAAACCCGCATGTGGAGCATTCGTTTGTGTGGGATGCTCTACCAGGTTCATTCCTAGATAATGCACTCAAAGGGCACTAAGCATAGAGTGTGAAAACTGAGTTTCCTTGAGAGCTGCTTGGAAGCCTGATGGTGTGTGAAGTTAGTGAGCCAAATGGAGTTGTTCTCCCACAAGAACCACTCGGCTGATCCTTCTTCAATATGCCCTTCACCAACATGCAGTGTTTCCTTGATTGAATTAGCTCTCACACCAATATTTGCATTTGGAGCCTTTGCATTGAGGGGTATCTGAAAACGGCTGTGGCGCTGAAGTTGCCTGAGAATGTGGAGTTGGTGGCATGTGAAACCCGCATGTGGAGCATTCGTTTGTGTGGGATTCTCACCAAGCTTCATTTCCGTCCTAGGCACTCAAAGGGCACTAAGCATAGAGTGTGAAAACTGAGTTTCCTTGAGAGCTGCTTGGAAGACTGATGGTGTGTGAAGTTAGTGAGCCAAATGGAGTTGTTCTCCCACAAGAACCACTCGGCTGATCCTTCTTCAATATGCCCTTCACCAACATGCAGTGTTTCCTTGATTGAATTAGCTCTCACACCAATATTTGCGTCTAGAGCCTTTGCATTGAGGGCTATCTGAAAACGGCTGTGGCGCTGAAATTGCCTGAGAATGTGGAGTTGCTGGCATGTGAAACCCGCATGTGGAGCATTCGTTTGTGTGGGATGCTCTACCAGGTTCATTCCTAGATAATGCACTCAAAGGGCACTAAGCATAGAGTGTGAAAACTGAGTTTCCTTGAGAGCTGCTTGGAAACCTGATGGTGTGTGAAGTTAGTGAGCCAAATGGAGTTGTTCTCCCACAAGAACCACTCGGCTGATCCTTCTTCAATATGCCCTTCACCAACATGCAGTGTTTCCTTGATTGAATTAGCTCTCACACCAATATTTGCATTTGGAGCCTTTGCATTGAGGGGTATCTGAAAACGGCTGTGGCGCTGAAGTTGCCTGAGAATGTGGAGTTGGTGGCATGTGAAACCCGCATGTGGAGCATTCGTTTGTGTGGGATTCTCACCAAGCTTCATTTCCGCCCTAGGCACTCAAAGCGCACTAAGCATAGAGTGTGGAAACTGAGTTTCCTTGAGAGCTGCCTGGAAGCCTGATGGTGTGTGAAGTTAGTGAGCCAAATGGAGTTGTTCTCCCACAAGAACCACTCGGCTGATCCTTCTTCAATATGCCCTTCACCAACATGCAGTGTTTCCTTGATTGAATCAGCTCTCACACCAATATTTCCATCTGGAGCCTTTGCATTGAGGGTATCTGAAAACGGCTGGGGCGCTGAAGTTGCCTGAGAATGTGGAGTTGGTGGCATGTGAAACCCGCATGTGGAGCATTTGTTTGTGTGGGTTGCTCTACCAGGTTCATTCCTAGATAATGCACTCAAAGGGCACTAAGCATAGAGTGTGAAAACTGAGTTTCCTTGAGAGCTGCTTGGAAGCCTGATGGTGTATGAATTTAGTGAGCCAAATGGAGTTGTTCTCCCACAAGAACCACTCGGCTGATCCTTCTTCAATATGCCCTTCACCAACATGCAGTGTTTCCTTCATTGAATTAGCTCTCACACCAATATTTGTGTCTAGAGCCTTTGCATTGAGGGCTATCTGAAAATGGCTGTGGCGCTGACTTTGCCTGTGAATGTGGAGTTGGTGGCATGTGAAACCCGCATGTGGAGCATTCGTTTGTGTGGGATGCTCTACCAGGTTCATTCCTAGATAATGCACTCAAAGGGCACTAAGCATAGAGTGTGAAACCTGAGTTTCCTTGAGAGCTGCTTGGAAGCCTGATGGTGTGTGAAGTTAGTGAGCCAAATGGAGTTGTTCTCCCACAAGAACCACTCGGCTGATCCTTCTTCAATATGCCCTTCACCAACATGCAGTGTTTCCTTGATTGAATTAGCTCTCACACCAATATTTGCATTTGGAGCCTTTGCATTGAGGGGTATCTGAAAACGGCTGTGGCGCTGAAGTTGCCTGAGAATGTGGAGTTGGTGGCATGTGAAACCCGCATGTGGAGCATTCGTTTGTGTGGGATACTCTACCAGGTTCATTCCTAGATAATGCACTCAAAGCGCACTAAGCATAGAGTGTAAAAACTGAGTTTTCTTGAGAGCTGCTTGGAAGCCTGATGGTGTGTGAAGTTAGTGAGCCAAATGGAGTTGTTCTCCCACAAGAACCACTCTGCTGATCCTTCTTCAATATGCCCTTCACCAACATGCAGTGTTTCCTTGATTGAATTAGCTCTCACACCAATATTTGCGTCTAGAGCCTTTGCATTGAGGGGTATCTGAAAATGGCTGTGGCGCTGACTTTGCCTGTGAATGTGGAGTTGGTGGCATGTGAAACCCGCATGTGGAGCATTCGTTTGTGTGGGATGCTCTACCAGGTTCATTCCTAGATAATGCACTCAAAGGGCACTAAGCATAGAGTGTGAAAACTGAGTTTCCTTGAGAGCTGCTTGGAAGCCTGATGGTGTGTGAAGTTAGTGAGCCAAATGGAGTTGTTCTCCCACAAGAACCACTCGGCTGATCCTTCTTCAATATGCCCTTCACCAACATGCAGTGTTTCCTTCATTGAATTAGCTCTCACACCAATATTTGCATTTGGAGCCTTTGCATTGAGGGGTATCTGAAAACGGCTGTGGCGCTGAAGTTGCCTGAGAATGTGGAGTTGGTGGCATGTGAAACCCGCATGTGGAGCATTCGTTTGTGTGGGATTCTCACCAAGCTTCATTTCCGCCCTAGGCACTCAAAGCGCACTAAGCATAGAGTGTGGAAACTGAGTTTCCTTGAGAGCTGCCTGGAAGCCTGATGGTGTGTGAAGTTAGTGAGCCAAATGGAGTTGTTCTCCCACAAGAACCACTCGGCTGATCCTTCTTCAATATGCCCTTCACCAACATGCAGTGTTTCCTTGATTGAATCAGCTCTCACACCAATATTTCCATCTGGAGCCTTTGCATTGAGGGTATCTGAAAACGGCTGGGGCGCTGAAGTTGCCTGAGAATGTGGAGTTGGTGGCATGTGAAACCCGCATGTGGAGCATTTGTTTGTGTGGGTTGCTCTACCAGGTTCATTCCTAGATAATGCACTCAAAGGGCACTAAGCATAGAGTGTGAAAACTGAGTTTCCTTGAGAGCTGCTTGGAAGCCTGATGGTGTATGAATTTAGTGAGCCAAATGGAGTTGTTCTCCCACAAGAACCACTCGGCTGATCCTTCTTCAATATGCCCTTCACCAACATGCAGTGTTTCCTTCATTGAATTAGCTCTCACACCAATATTTGTGTCTAGAGCCTTTGCATTGAGGGCTATCTGAAAATGGCTGTGGCGCTGACTTTGCCTGTGAATGTGGAGTTGGTGGCATGTGAAACCCGCATGTGGAGCATTCGTTTGTGTGGGATGCTCTACCAGGTTCATTCCTAGATAATGCACTCAAAGGGCACTAAGCATAGAGTGTGAAACCTGAGTTTCCTTGAGAGCTGCTTGGAAGCCTGATGGTGTGTGAAGTTAGTGAGCCAAATGGAGTTGTTCTCCCACAAGAACCACTCGGCTGATCCTTCTTCAATATGCCCTTCACCAACATGCAGTGTTTCCTTCATTGAATTAGCTCTCACACCAATATTTGCATTTGGAGCCTTTGCATTGAGGGGTATCTGAAAACGGCTGTGGCGCTGAAGTTGCCTGAGAATGTGGAGTTGGTGGCATGTGAAACCCGCATGTGGAGCATTCGTTTGTGTGGGATTCTCACCAAGCTTCATTTCCGTCCTAGGCACTCAAAGGGCACTAAGCATAGAGTG
Organism: Ochotona princeps; assembly: GCF_030435755.1. Classification (NCBI taxonomy): domain Eukaryota; kingdom Metazoa; phylum Chordata; class Mammalia; order Lagomorpha; family Ochotonidae; genus Ochotona; species Ochotona princeps. Next base: position 43,914 of record NW_026699939.1, on the reverse strand, counting down.
TGAAAACTGAGTTTCCTTGAGAGCTGCTTGGAAGCCTGATGGTGTGTGAAGTTAGTGAGCCAAATGGAGTTCTTCTCCCACAAGAACCACTCGGCTGATCCTTCTTCAATATGCCCTTCACCAACATGCAGTGTTTCCTGTTGCGCGCCCTTGGCCAGCAGGGAATAAAACGCAGACACCGACGTCCTTCTCTGATCACTCTTTATTGGAGCGCTGCTTGGTTGAGGGTAAGATGGCGGTGAGGGGAGCAGGGAGAGCAAAGCGGATGGCTTATATACATTTCTATGAGAGGCGTGTCTGTGGCTCAGCGACTGGTCGTGATAGGACAGTGAGTGTACACTCGTCAGATTGGGATTGGTCGCCATTGTTGCTAGGCAGACTAGGGCAGAAAACCACATCATAGCAGAGTTGTTTACTCTGTGCCTGTCGCCATCTTGTAAATGCGATTGACTGTGCTCTGCAATTCCCCCTTTTATTTTTTCTATGATATAGCAAAGGTATGGCTCAGTGACTGTGCCTGTCTTAGGTCATCTGACCTCCCGTCAGGTCCTTACCCGTCATGGGAAGCTTAGGCAGATGACAAGGCCTAACTCCTGTCTTAGGTTGGTACCTGATTGGGTCAGAGGTTGCCCGTCTTTGACTACCAGCCCTGGCTACTGCATAGGTGAGAACCAGAATTGAGGGACTTGAGACTACTGATCCCTATCGGGTGCAATGGCTCAAAAGCCTCCGAGTGCAAGGGCATCAGTTAGGGTCTCATCATTCTCCTCTGAGCAAACTGATCCAGACCTGGGGGGAAGCGCCTGCCTCCATAGCTGCCAAGGCTCGAACGATGGCGACCTTGTCCCGCCTGACACTTCGCCGAATCCTACAGACCAAGAACAGAGCCAAGACTATGCCTCCAAGGCAAAATATTGCAAACATTCCTACTCCAACCCATTCTTTAAAATAGGAAAAGGTATTCCAAATCCAATCGGTAAAATCTTGAAGGGTCACCACCTCGGCTCGGGTGGCATTCAGGCTTACAATTTTTTCCCAAGCGGACAGTGTATAAATTATCAAACAGAACATTCCAAGTCCCATACAAATAAACCAAAAAGTTTCTCCATAAATTAGCTGCAAGTTGGAAACTGAGAGTTCCTCAGATAACATGTCCACCTGTTCTTAAATCAAGTTCACTCATAAGTTCATAATTAGCAAGTCAGTCCAAACATGTTGGTTAAACTGCTCCTGTGTCTGAAGAACCACAGAGGTCTGCTTAATCATAGTCGCCAATACAGCAGTCACTAGGGCCGCAATGGCCATGGCGTCAGCAGCGGCAGCTGTAGCTTTTGCTGTCACAGTGGCAGCGGTAACCCCGAAGTCGTGCTCTGGTCACAGGAGGACTGACAGGTCTTCTTTAACCGCCATTGGTCTGGAAAAATAGGTGGGCACGCACATCACTACAGCCAGCGGGTGCTCGGTTGTATTCCAATTTTCTGAAAAAGAGCAATCTGTTCCACAAGTTAAGTGAATCCCTACCTAACCAGCATTGTTAACAAGAAAGATAAAACTCCATGGTGCTTTTGTTACCATGATCAAAAACCAAGCGGGACATTCTGAAGGCTTTTAAACTGGAAATAAACTATGGCAGCGGGGTAAGATCAGCAATTGAGCTATCCTGTCCCCAGGGGAAGAGGCCGTTGGTTATTGGCTCTCTTTACGTCTTCTCCCAAGTGTTCCCACTGTGGCACGTTAAGGAGGCCCTCTTCTAAGGTGGTCAGAGAGATTTTCACCAGGCCTTGCCACACAGGGGAGCTGTTTTCTTCACACCTTTGTGTCATCCACACCTACTGCATGGACCCCAGCATCTCCCCTTTTTATATTATTGAGTAGAAGGATGCACAGTTCTCTGCGAGTGGCTCGAAGCATGGAGCTCAAACGTCAGAAGATGACTGGTTTTGTAGCAACATGAGTTTGCCATGGTTGTTCAGATGGTTTACAAGTATAAATAGAGGAAAATACAAAATGGATTATGATTAAGATCTTACCAAGATGACAAGGGAATATCTCAGTCATGTACATCTGCTGTTTCAAATAATATTTCTGTAACAAAACTTCAAAAATCAAATAAAAGTATAGCATTTCCTAACCGGTAAACACAAACAAAACAGCAAACACACACACACACACACACCTTTTTACATACTATAGAGGACCATAAATAAAATTTCAACCAATTTTGACAAAAGACGTACAGAAAGACAGACATAGGTGGCCACCACAACTCACTCAATTTTAAAAATCTAATGGGCCATAAGGATGTCTTGTATGGACCCTGACTCAAGAAGTCATGTTATATCCAACCCTCTTGAGTCCCCAGATGAGTACTCAAAACAAGCAAATTTGGATGATGAGATACCTGTTTATTGGCAGAGGTCAGTGTAGATCCTGTGAGCCAGGAAGCCAGGACTGGCAGTGGGGCCGTGTTAATCATCACGGTGGCTCCCCAGACTACCGAACCAGGCTCTAAAACACAGGATGGCCACTATCCTCTGACTGAGGCCTCCAAAATGTTATAACGTGCATAAGAGATCATGTCAGATAAATTTAAGATTTATTAAGGAGTCTTTCCAAACCAAGCTTGGTGATAGCAATACTCATTAATATTTAGTAAATAAAAACTCTACAACGATAATTCAGTCTGAATAGAAACCATGCAAGAAAAATTTGGTCATTACTGAAGATCCTAATTCAATTATTCTAGCAATATAAATTAGCTTAAAAGATATGCAGTTAACAACCTGGACATATTTACAAAACTATGAAAATTTGCCTTTTTTTTTGCTTTTTGGCCTTCTTTACATTGTTGTGAAGCATTCCCTGTCCTAGAACTTTTGGAAATACAGAAATTTGAATTAAACTTCTGTGAAAAAATTTTTTCTGTAATAGTATTTTGATATGATAAAATTTTGCTCTACTTGGCATCTGACAGCATCTTTAATACAATCCAAAAGCCTACTCAGTTATTGTATCTATGAAATGAAATTTCTGAATTATTTAGATGCCAAGGCTTATAATATCTAGTTAAAATAAGATCTCTTTATATAACACAATATAGATTAGGTTTAATTATTGGCATTAAGTGATCACTTAAGTACCTATAAAATAAATACACAACTTTTATCAATATTAAGCAATATGAACATACTATAAGGCAGAAAATATAAATATCACCTTGATACCTCAATATAGGATCTTATCATATTCTGAGACACTTCAGCAAAGTCAGTTCTGGAATTCGCTGGAGCTAACTAGAAAAATTTAATCATTAGGTAGATAAAAATATGTAAGAGAAGATGTTATAATACCATGTGATTTTAAAACTTTGTTGCTATAACAGATAATCAAATTCCATGCATCAAGGATGAATATTTTAGAAAATGCTGCAAACAGTGTGTAGAGAATATGATTAATTATATTGAATATAAATCATACAGGATGTATTCCTTGCACAACCTTCATGGCTATCCTATCCCTTCTTCAACAAACTTTATCCTGTCAATATTTTGTTCTCTTCAGTGCTGCAGTCTAACATAGCCATTCTCCTATAGGACAGAATATTTTACAAGCCATGCCCTTTTTCTTTTATCCAAGAACTTTCCTCTACAACCTTTTTCATCAAGAACACATTGATAAAAGTACATGGTGCATCTCATACCTGGAAAAATTTTAACAGTGAATTAGATGTTACTTTTATACCAGTTCATATTGGGGTAAATGTTACACTTTTAAAGCAATGCCTCAAATAATACCTTGAGAGTTATATTTGTAAATTTGAAAATTCAAGATAAAAATTTAACAGAGTTAAAAAAAAAGGTGTTAATTTTGCATAGATATTGTTTATGAAGTACAAGAGGTTAAGTATTCTTCTATGGGCCCAATTTAGTTTAATCTCCTATACCCGCAAGGGCTAATAGTGCTATTTGTCTTATTTCATCCTTGGATATTAAATAAGTAAGCTGTTTAAAGCTATGAGGGAAAAATTATTAATTTACATCCTTACCAAAAAAGCTGTTTATTGCTACAAAATCTTTTTATAATTAAAATGGAGAACAAAGCACAATAAGAAGTAATAACCTTTTATTCATGGAAGAAGATGTAGCCACTCTAAAGGCCCTTGTTGTCACAAGCATCCAGTTGGGGTACGAACAATAGGTAATATAATTCATTGCCAAGGAAGATACCAACTTTTAATTATCAGTATCAGGTTTTAAGTCTGTTACTCTTCTACAGGCATAGCTTGGATTGGATGTTGGTGCCTTTGCAAACCTCTGATTGTTCAGGAACCAGGACCGCCCCGCCAGGAGTTTCCTGACCACAGGCGCTGGCCATCACAATCAATTTTAGATTTACATTTACATACTTTTGCCCAATGTATGGCTCTGTGACATTTAGGACACATTTTAGGGCAGTGATCCTTAGCAGTATTATTGCCATATTTTCTAGCTAAAAGAGATGCTTGGCACTGCTTTTGAACGTATTTGAGTTTATCAGAATTAAAACATTTAGTATTCATTCGCTTTTGGATAGCAAAGGTTTCAAGCCCTGCCAGGTGGGCAGGATGTTTCAAAGTCCTTATGTTGTGCAGACCTTTGGATAACCCATAACTTGTTTACCAGATTTTTGGGTATTTTCTTTCTTACAATCTTTCCACATATGTCCCCATTTGCCACAATTATAACATTTATACCTATTTTGCTTTAACTCAGTGCTTAAAGTAGCAGCCATCAATTTAGTTTTGTATACTTTAGAGCTGATATTCATACATGTCTTCTTATTTTGGGGACCTGGGACTGTGCCTGCCTCCCATTTCCCTGCTTCTGACCCTGTGCAGGCTGATTACTCAATTTACGTTGACTTCGAGGCAATAGAACTGTCCCATTCTTGTGGAATTTAGACTGACAAGCCTTTTGCCAATGAAATCCCTTCTCACACTGCGGACAGACGGTGCGAGGAATATTTAAATTGGGTTTAGAAGTGTCCACACAAATTTTTTCCTGTCTGAAATTTTGAGACAAATTTTTAGTGGGACAGCTGTGGCTGAAATGCCCTACTCCACCACAGTAATAACAATTGTTTCTTTTTTTTTTATTTCCTTGATTACCTCTTATGTTCTTTAAAATCTGAGTAGCAGTTTGACCTTGAAGAGCTGCAGCAATAGTTAACCCTTGCATGTAAGATGGAGTTACCTCAGCACAAGCTCGAACATAGTCTGACAAGTCTCCTGTCCTTCTCACTGGCTGAATTAAGATTTGGCAAGTTGGAGTAGCATTTTCAAAAGCTAGCTGTTTAACTATGAGATCTGTAGTTGTATTGTTAATTACTGTCCGGCTCACTGCTGCGGTGAGTCGAGCTACAAAATCTTCAAAAGGAACCTCAGGCTTCTGCTTTCCATGTCTGCAGGAGGCGCAGAAGCCACACATGTACCATAATCCTTTTCTTCTAGTTCTGATAACTCATCGTCAGACGAGTCCTCTTGTGTAGCTACCTCTAAATTTCTAAACTCATCTACTTTTAAATTTCTAAACTTATCTAACATTGGATACAGCGGCCGTTTATTATTCTTTTCTTTATCTTCTTTATTATCTTCTTTTAAGCATGCTTCCTTTTTTCTTTTAGGCCTATTCCCCCTCTCATCAATTGATTCTGCTTCCGAGAGGCTCTTCCCCCTCTCATCAATTGATTCTGCTTCCGAGAGGCTCTCTTGAAACTTAATGAGCTGCTCTCGACCCTGTCTAACATGCTCCATGTTCCGTCCTTCTTTTAAGCAGGACCGGACCAACTTTCAAAATGGGAGGGATCCGAGTCCTATCCTTCCTTCCTCTTTTGCCTTTTCCAAATCTTTGCCTAGTTTGTCCCAACAGCTCAAGGTCAGATCTCCGGAGACTGCGAACCACGGCGCAGCTGCGTCGTAATCATTTATTATCTTCTGCACTGACCTTGCTGAAATTTTTAAGCCTCGTTGTTTAAGGAGTCCCAGTATGGGGTCAGCGAACTCGCTGCAGGCTGATATTCGGCCTTGATTATTACCCATTTTCTTAGATCTCGTGAAAGGCCGCTTTATCTACAGTGGAGTTACTTTCACTTTGTCCGGGTTAGCAGCAACAAAGACACTCGCAACCAGGCTGATGGAGGCGTAGGAAAAAACAACACAGCAGTCCCACTATTACCGTACCAAAACAATGAGAGCAACAAGAACAGGGTTTATCATACCTGAGAGGTTACCTACCGGTAGTCCGCTCCGTGTGTAGAGTTCTGAACTTCAACCCCTCACTGGTGTCCGCTGGATTCGAAGGTTCCCGGGTTTCGGCACCAGCTGTTGCGCGCCCCTGGCCAGCAGGGAATAAAACGCAGACACCGAAGTCCTTCTCTGATCACACTTTATTGGAGCGCTGCTTGGTTGAGGGTAAGATGGCGGTGAGGGGCGCAGGGAGAGCAAAGCGGATGGCTTATATACATTTCTATGAGAGGCGTGTCTGTGACTGGTCATGATAGGACAGTGAGTGTACACTCGTCAGATTGGGATTGGTCGCCATTGTTGCCAGGCAGACTAGGGCAGAAAACCACATCAAAGCAGAGTTGTTTACTCTGTGCCTTTCGCCATCTTGTAATGGCGATTGACTGTGCTCTGCAGTTTCCTTCATTGAATTAGCTCTCACACCAATATTTGCGTCTAGAGCCTTTGCATTGAGGGCTATCTGAAAACGGCTGTGGCGGTGACGTTGCCTGAGAATGTGGAGTTGGTGGCATGTGAAACCCGCATGTGGAGCATTCGTTTGTGTGGGATGCTCACCAAGCTTCATTTCCGTCCTAGGCACTCAAAGCGCAATAAGCACAGAGTGTGAAAACTGAGTTTCCTTGAGAGCTGCTTTGAAGCCTGATGGTGTGTGAAGTTAGTGAGCCAAATGGAGTTGTTCTCCCACAAGAACCACTCGGCTGATCCTTCTTCAATATGCCCTTCATCAACATGCTGTGTTTCCTTGATTGAATTAGCTCTCACACCAATATTTGCGTCTAGAGCCTTTGCATTGAGGGCTATCTGAAAATGGCTGTGGCGCTGAAGTTGCCTGAGAATATGGAGTTGGTGGCATGTGAAACCCGCATGTGGAGCATTCGTTTGTGTGGGATACTCTACCAGGTTCTTTCCTAGATAATGCACTGAAAGGGCACTAAGCATAGAGTGTGAAAACTGAGTTTCCTTGAGAGCTGCTTGGAAGCCTGATGGTGTGTGAATTTAGTGAGCCAAATGGAGTTGTTCTCCCACAAGAACCACTCGGCTGGTCCTTCTTCAATATGCCCTTCACCAACATGCAGTGTTTCCTTCATTGAATTAGCTCTCACACCAATATTTGCGTCTAGAGCCTTTGCATTGAGGGCTTTCTTAAAATGGCTGTGGCGCTGAAGTTGTCTGTGAATGTGGAGTTGGTGGCATGTGAAACCCGCATGTGGAGCATTCGTTTGTGTGGGATACTCTACCAGGTTCATTCCTAGATAATACACACAAAGGGCACTAAGCATAGTGTGAAAACTGGGTTTCCTTGAGAGCTGCTTGGAAACCTGATGGTGTGTGAAGTTAGTGAGCCAAATGGAGTTGTTCTCCCACAAGAACCACTTGGCTGATCCTTCTTCAATATGCCCTTCACCAACATGCAGTGTTTCCTTGATTGAATTAGCTCTCACACCAATATTTGTGTCTAGAGCCTTTGCATTGAGGGCTATCTGAAAACGGCTGTGGCGCTGAAATTGCCTGAGAATGTGGAGTTGGTGGCATGTGAAACCCGCATGTGGAGCATTCGTTTGTGTGGGATGCTCACCAAGCTTCATTTCAGTCCTAGGCACTCAAAGCGCACTAAGCACAGAGTGTGAAAACTGAGTTTCCTTGAGAGCTGCTTGGAAACCTGATGGTGTGTGAAGTTAGTGAGCCAAATGGAGTTGTTCTCCCACAAGAACCACTCAGCTGATCCTTCTTCAATATGCCCTTCACTAACATGCAGTGTTTCCTTGATTGAATTAGCTCTCACACCAATATTTGCGTCTAGAGCCTTTGCATTGAGAGCTATCTGAAAACAGGTGTAGCGCTGAAGTTGCCTGAGAATGTGGAGTTGGTGGCATGTGAAACCCGCATGTGGAGCATTCGTTTGTGTGGGATGCTCTACCAGGTTCATTCCTAGATAATGCACTCAAAGGGCACTAAGCATAGAGTGTGAAAACTGAGTTACCTTGAGAGCTGCTTGGAAGCCTGATGCTGTGTGACGTTAGTGAGCCAAATGGAGTTGTTGTCCCACAAGAACCACTCGGCTGATCCTTCTTCAATATGCCCTTCACCAACATGCAGTGTTTCCTTCATTGAATTAGCTCTCACACCAATATTTGCGTCTAGAGCCTTTGCATTGAGGGCTATCTGAAAACGGCTGGGGCGCTGAAGTTGCCTGAGAATGTGGAGTTGGTGGCATGTGAAACCCGCATGTGGAGCATTTGTTTGTGTGGGATGCTCACTAAGCTTCATTTCCGTCCTAGGCACTCAAAGCGCACTAAGCATAGAGTGTGAAAACTGAGTTTCCTTGAGAGCTGCTTGGAAGCCTGATGGTGTGTGAAGTTAGTGAGCCAAATGGAGTTGTTCTCCCACAAGAACCACTCGGCTGATCCTTCTTCAATATGCCCTTCATCAACATGCTGTGTTTCCTTGATTGAATTAGCTCTCACACCAATATTTGCGTCTAGAGCCTTTGCATTGAGGGCTATCTGAAAATGGCTGTGGCGCTGAAGCTGCCTGAGAATATGGAGTTGGTGGCATGTGAAACCCGCATGTGGAGCATTCGTTTGTGTGGGATGCTCTACCAGGTTCTTTCCAAGATAATGCACTGAAAGGGCACTAAGCATAGAGTGTGAAAACTGAGTTTCCTTGAGAGCTGCTTGGAAGCCTGATGGTGTGTGAAGTTAGTGAGCCAAATGCAGTTGTTCTCCCACAAGAACCACTCGGCTGGTCCTTCTTCAATATGCCCTTCACCAACATGCAGTGTTTCCTTCATTGAATTAGCTCTCACACCAATATTTGCGTCTAGAGCCTTTGCATTGAGGGCTTTCTTAAAATGGCTGTGGCGCTGAAGTTGCCTGTGAATGTGGAGTTGGTGGCATGTGAAACCCGCATGTGGAGCATTCGTTTGTGTGGGATACTCTACCAGGTTCATTCCTAGATAATACACTCAAAGGGCACTAAGCATAGAGTGTGAAAACTGAGTTTCCTTGAGAGCTGCTTGGAAACCTGATGGTGTGTGAAGTTAGTGAGCCAAATGGAGTTGTTCTCCCACAAGAACCACTTGGCTGATCCTTCTTCAATATGCCCTTCACCAACATGCAGTGTTTCCTTGATTGAATTAGCTCTCACACCAATATTTGCGTCTAGAGCCTTTGCATTGAGGGCTATCTGAAAACGGCTGTGGCGCTGAAATTGCCTGAGAATGTGGAGTTGGTGGCATGTGAAACCCGCATGTGGAGCATTCGTTTGTGTGGGATGCTCACCAAGCTTCATTTCAGTCCTAGGCACTCAAAGCGCACTAAGCATAGAGTGTGAAAACTGAGTTTCCTTGAGAGCTGCTTGGAAACCTGATGGTGTGTGAAGTTAGTGAGCCAAATGGAGTTGTTCTCCCACAAGAACCACTCGGCTGATCCTTCTTCAATATGCCCTTCACTAACATGCAGTGTTTCCTTGATTGAATTAGCTCTCACACCAATATTTGCGTCTAGAGCCTTTGCATTGAGAGCTATCTGAAAACAGCTGTAGCGCTGAAGTTGCCTGAGAATGTGGAGTTGGTGGCATGTGAAACCCGCATGTGGAGCATTCGTTTGTGTGGGATGCTCTACCAGGTTCATTCCTAGATAATGCACTCAAAGGGCACTAAGCATAGAGTGTGAAAACTGAGTTACCTTGAGAGCTGCTTGGAAGCCTGATGGTGTGTGAAGTTAGTGAGCCAAATGGAGTTGTTGTCCCACAAGAACCACTCGGCTGATCCTTCTTCAATATGCCCTTCACCAACATGCAGTGTTTCCTTGATTGAATTAGCTCTCACACCAATATTTGCATTTGGAGCCTTTGCATTGAGGGGTATCTGAAAATGGCTGTGGCGCTGAAGTTGCCTGAGAATGTGGAGTTGGTGGCATGTGAAACCCGCATGTGGAGCATTTGTTTGTGTGGGATGCTCACTAAGCTTCATTTCCGTCCCAGGCACTCAAAGGGCACTAAGCATAGAGTGTGAAAACTGAGTTTCCTTGAGAGCTGCTTGGAAGCCTGATGGTGTGTGAAGTTAGTGAGCCAAATGGAGTTGTTCTCCCACAAGAACCACTCGGCTGATCCTTCTTCAATATGCCCTTCACCAACACGCTGTGTTTCCTTCATTGAATTAGCTCTCACACCAATATTTGTGTCTAGAGCCTTTGCATTGAGGGCTATCTGAAAACGGCTGTGGCGCTGAAGTTGCCTGAGAATGTGGAGTTGGTGGCATGTGAAACCCGCATGTGGAGCATTCGTTTGTGTGGGATGCTCACCAAGCTTCATTTCAGTCCTAGGCACTCAAAGCGCACTAAGCACAGAGTGTGAAAACTGAGTTTCCTTGAGAGCTGCTTGGAAGCCTGATGGTGTGTGAAGTTAGTGAGCCAAATGGAGTTGTTCTCCCACAAGAACCACTCGGCTGATCCTTCTTCAATATGCCCTTCACCAACATGCAGTGTTTCCTTGATTGAATTAGCTCTCACACCAATATTTGCGTCTGGAGCCTTTGCATTGAGGGCTATCTGAAAACGGCTGTGGCGCTGAAGTTGCCTGAGAATGTGGAGTTGGTGGCATGTGAAACCCGCATGTGGAGCATTCGTTTGTGTGGGATACTCTACCAGGTTCATTCCTAGATAATGCACTCAAAGGGCACTAAGCATAGCGTGAAAACTGAGTTTCCTTGAGAGCTGCTTGGAAGCCGGATGGTGTGTGAATTTAGTGAGCCAAATGGAGTTGTTCTCCCACAAGAACCACTCGGCTGATCCTTCTTCAATATGCCCTTCACCAACATGCAGTGTTTCCTTGATTGAATTAGCTCTCACACCAATATTTGCATCTGGAGCCTTTGCATTGAGGGCTATCTGAAAACGGCTGTGGCGCTGAAGTTGCCTGTGAATGTGGAGTTGGTGGCATGTGAAACCCGCATGTGGAGCATTCGTTTGTGTGGGATGCTCAGACAAGCTTCATTTCAGGATAATGCACTCAAAGGGCCCTAAGCATAGAGTGTGAAAACTGAGTTTCCTTGAGAGCTGCTTGGAAACCTGATGGTGTGTGAAGTTAGTGAGCCAAATGGAGTTGTTCTCCCACAAGAACCACTTGGCTGATCCTTCTTCAATATGCCCTTCACCAACATGCAGTGTTTCCTTGATTGAATTAGCTCTCACACCAATATTTGCGTCTAGAGCCTTTGCATTGAGGGCTATCTGAAAACGGCTGTGGCGCTGAAATTGCCTGAGAATGTGGAGTTGGTGGCATGTGAAACCCGCATGTGGAGCATTCGTTTGTGTGGGATGCTCACCAAGCTTCATTTCAGTCCTAGGCACTCAAAGCGCACTAAGCATAGAGTGTGAAAACTGAGTTTCCTTGAGAGCTGCTTGGAAACCTGATGGTGTGTGAAGTTAGTGAGCCAAATGGAGTTGTTCTCCCACAAGAACCACTCAGCTGATCCTTCTTCAATATGCCCTTCACTAACATGCAGTGTTTCCTTGATTGAATTAGCTCTCACACCAATATTTGCGTCTAGAGCCTTTGCATTGAGAGCTATCTGAAAACAGCTGTAGCGCTGAAGTTGCCTGAGAATGTGGAGTTGGTGGCATGTGAAACCCGCATGTGGAGCATTCGTTTGTGTGGGATACTCTACCAGGTTCATTCCTAGATAATACACTCAAAGGGCACTAAGCATAGTGTGAAAACTGAGTTTCCTTGAGAGCTGCTTGGAAACCTGATGGTGTGTGAAGTTAGTGAGCCAAATGGAGTTGTTCTCCCACAAGAACCACTTGGCTGATCCTTCTTCAATATGCCCTTCACCAACATGCAGTGTTTCCTTGATTGAATTAGCTCTCACACCAATATTTGCGTCTAGAGCCTTTGCATTGAGGGCTATCTGAAAACGGCTGTGGCGCTGAAATTGCCTGAGAATGTGGAGTTGGTGGCATGTGAAACCCGCATGTGGAGCATTCGTTTGTGTGGGATGCTCACCAAGCTTCATTTCAGTCCTAGGCACTCAAAGCGCACTAAGCACAGAGTGTGAAAACTGAGTTTCCTTGAGAGCTGCTTGGAAACCTGATGGTGTGTGAAGTTAGTGAGCCAAATGGAGTTGTTCTCCCACAAGAACCACTCAGCTGATCCTTCTTCAATATGCCCTTCACTAACATGCAGTGTTTCCTTGATTGAATTAGCTCTCACACCAATATTTGCGTCTAGAGCCTTTGCATTGAGAGCTATCTGAAAACAGGTGTAGCGCTGAAGTTGCCTGAGAATGTGGAGTTGGTGGCATGTGAAACCCGCATGTGGAGCATTCGTTTGTGTGGGATGCTCTACCAGGTTCATTCCTAGATAATGCACTCAAAGCGCACTAAGCATAGAGTGTGAAAACTGAGTTACCTTGAGAGCTGCTTGGAAGCCTGATGCTGTGTGACGTTAGTGAGCCAAATGGAGTTGTTGTCCCACAAGAACCACTCGGCTGATCCTTCTTCAATATGCCCTTCACCAACATGCAGTGTTTCCTTCATTGAATTAGCTCTCACACCAATATTTGCGTCTAGAGCCTTTGCATTGAGGGCTATCTGAAAACGGCTGGGGCGCTGAAGTTGCCTGAGAATGTGGAGTTGGTGGCATGTGAAACCCGCATGTGGAGCATTTGTTTGTGTGGGATGCTCACTAAGCTTCATTTCCGTCCTAGGCACTCAAAGCGCACTAAGCATAGAGTGTGAAAACTGAGTTTCCTTGACAGCTGCTTGGAAGCCTGATGGTGTGTGAAGTTAGTGAGCCAAATGGAGTTGTTCTCCCACAAGAACCACTCGGCTGATCCTTCTTCAATATGCCCTTCATCAACATGCTGTGTTTCCTTGATTGAATTAGCTCTCACACCAATATTTGCGTCTAGAGCCTTTGCATTGAGGGCTATCTGAAAATGGCTGTGGCGCTGAAGCTGCCTGAGAATATGGAGTTGGTGGCATGTGAAACCCGCATGTGGAGCATTCGTTTGTGTGGGATGCTCTACCAGGTTCTTTCCAAGATAATGCACTGAAAGGGCACTAAGCATAGAGTGTGAAAACTGAGTTTCCTTGAGAGCTGCTTGGAAGCCTGATGGTGTGTGAAGTTAGTGAGCCAAATGCAGTTGTTCTCCCACAAGAACCACTCGGCTGGTCCTTCTTCAATATGCCCTTCACCAACATGCAGTGTTTCCTTCATTGAATTAGCTCTCACACCAATATTTGCGTCTAGAGCCTTTGCATTGAGGGCTTTCTTAAAATGGCTGTGGCGCTGAAGTTGCCTGTGAATGTGGAGTTGGTGGCATGTGAAACCCGCATGTGGAGCATTCGTTTGTGTGGGATACTCTACCAGGTTCATTCCTAGATAATACACTCAAAGGGCACTAAGCATAGAGTGTGAAAACTGAGTTTCCTTGAGAGCTGCTTGGAAACCTGATGGTGTGTGAAGTTAGTGAGCCAAATGGAGTTGTTCTCCCACAAGAACCACTTGGCTGATCCTTCTTCAATATGCCCTTCACCAACATGCAGTGTTTCCTTGATTGAATTAGCTCTCACACCAATATTTGCGTCTAGAGCCTTTGCATTGAGGGCTATCTGAAAACGGCTGTGGCGCTGAAATTGCCTGAGAATGTGGAGTTGGTGGCATGTGAAACCCGCATGTGGAGCATTCGTTTGTGTGGGATGCTCACCAAGCTTCATTTCAGTCCTAGGCACTCAAAGCGCACTAAGCATAGAGTGTGAAAACTGAGTTTCCTTGAGAGCTGCTTGGAAGCCTGATGGTGTGTGAAGTTAGTGAGCCAAATGGAGTTGTTGTCCCACAAGAACCACTCGGCTGATCCTTCTTCAATATGCCCTTCACTAACATGCAGTGTTTCCTTGATTGAATTAGCTCTCACACCAATATTTGCGTCTAGAGCCTTTGCATTGAGAGCTATCTGAAAACAGCTGTAGCGCTGAAGTTGCCTGAGAATGTGGAGTTGGTGGCATGTGAAACCCGCATGTGGAGCATTCGTTTGTGTGGGATGCTCTACCAGGTTCATTCCTAGATAATGCACTCAAAGGGCACTAAGCATAGAGTGTGAAAACTGAGTTACCTTGAGAGCTGCTTGGAAGCCTGATGGTGTGTGAAGTTAGTGAGCCAAATGGAGTTGTTGTCCCACAAGAACCACTCGGCTGATCCTTCTTCAATATGCCCTTCACCAACATGCAGTGTTTCCTTGATTGAATTAGCTCTCACACCAATATTTGCGTCTAGAGCCTTTGCATTGAGGGCTATCTGAAAACGGCTGGGGCGCTGAAGTTGCCTGAGAATGTGGAGTTGGTGGCATGTGAAACCCGCATGTGGAGCATTCGTTTGTGTGGGATGCTCACTAAGCTTCATTTCCGTCCTAGGCACTCAAAGCGCACTAAGCATAGAGTGTGAAAACTGAGTTTCCTTGACAGCTGCTTGGAAGCCTGATGGTGTGTGAAGTTAGTGAGCCAAATGGAGTTGTTCTCCCACAAGAACCACTCGGCTGATCCTTCTTCAATATGCCCTTCATCAACATGCTGTGTTTCCTTGATTGAATTAGCTCTCACACCAATATTTGCGTCTAGAGCCTTTGCATTGAGGGCTATCTGAAAATGGCTGTGGCGCTGAAGCTGCCTGAGAATATGGAGTTGGTGGCATGTGAAACCCGCATGTGGAGCATTCGTTTATGTGGGATGCTCTACCAGGTTCTTTCCAAGATAATGCACTGAAAGGGCACTAAGCATAGAGTGTGAAAACTGAGTTTCCTTGAGAGCTGCTTGGAAGCCTGATGGTGTGTGAAGTTAGTGAGCCAAATGCAGTTGTTCTCCCACAAGAACCACTCGGCTGGTCCTTCTTCAATATGCCCTTCACCAACATGCAGTGTTTCCTTCATTGAATTAGCTCTCACACCAATATTTGCGTCTAGAGCCTTTGCCTTGAGGGCTTTCTTAAAATGGCTGTGGCGCTGAAGTTGCCTGTGAATGTGGAGTTGGTGGCATGTGAAACCCGCATGTGGAGCATTCGTTTGTGTGGGATACTCTACCAGGTTCATTCCTAGATAATACACTCAAAGGGCACTAAGCATAGAGTGTGAAAACTGAGTTTCCTTGAGAGCTGCTTGGAAACCTGATGGTGTGTGAAGTTAGTGAGCCAAATGGAGTTGTTCTCCCACAAGAACCACTTGGCTGATCCTTCTTCAATATGCCCTTCACCAACATGCAGTGTTTCCTTGATTGAATTAGCTCTCACACCAATATTTGCGTCTAGAGGCTTTGCATTGAGGGCTATCTGAAAACGGCTGTGGCGCTGAAATTGCCTGAGAATGTGGAGTTGGTGGCATGTGAAACCCGCATGTGGAGCATTCGTTTGTGTGGGATGCTCACCAAGCTTCATTTCAGTCCTAGGCACTCAAAGCGCACTAAGCATAGAGTGTGAAAACTGAGTTTCCTTGAGAGCTGCTTGGAAACCTGATGGTGTGTGAAGTTAGTGAGCCAAATGGAGTTGTTCTCCCACAAGAACCACTCGGCTGATCCTTCTTCAATATGCCCTTCACCAACACGCAGTGTTTCCTTCATTGAATTAGCTCTCACACCAATATTTGTGTCTAGAGCCTTTGCATTGAGGGCTATCTGAAAACGGCTGTGGCGCTGAAGTTGCCTGAGAATGTGGAGTTGGTGGCATGTGAAACCCGCATGTGGAGCATTCGTTTGTGTGGGATGCTCACCAAGCTTCATTTCCGTCCTAGGCACTCAAAGCGCACTAAGCACAGAGTGTGAAAACTGAGTTTCCTTGAGAGCTGCTTGGAAACCTGATGGTGTGTGAAGTTAGTGAGCCAAATGCAGTTGTTCTCCCACAAGAACCACTCGGCTGATCCTTCTTCAATATGCCCTTCACCAACATGCAGTGTTTCCTTGATTGAATTAGCTCTCACACAAATATTTGCGTCTGGAGCCTTTGCATTGAGGGCTATCTGAAAACGGCTGTGGCGCTGAAGTTGCCTGAGAATGTGGAGTTGGTGGCATGTGAAACCCGCATGTGGAGCATTCGTTTGTGTGGGATACTCTACCAGGTTCATTCCTAGATAATGCACTCAAAGGGCACTAAGCATAGCGTGAAAACTGAGTTTCCTTGAGAGCTGCTTGGAAGCCGGATGGTGTGTGAATTTAGTGAGCCAAATGGAGTTGTTCTCCCACAAGAACCACTCGGCTGATCCTTCTTCAATATGCCCTTCACCAACATGCAGTGTTTCCTTGATTGAATTAGCTCTCACACCAATATTTGCATCTGGAGCCTTTGCATTGAGGGCTATCTGAAAACGGCTGTGGCGCTGAAGTTGCCTGTGAATGTGGAGTTGGTGGCATGTGAAACCCGCATGTGGAGCATTCGTTTGTGTGGGATGCTCAGACAAGCTTCATTTCAGGATAATGCACTCAAAGGGCCCTAAGCATAGAGTGTGAAAACTGAGTTACCTTGAGAGCTGCTTGGAAGCCTGATGGTGTGTGAAGTTAGTGAGCCAAATGGAGTTGTTCTCCCACAAGAACCACTCGGCTGATCCTTCTTCAATATGCCCTTCACCAACATGCAGTGTTTCCTTCATTGAATTAGCTCTCACACCAATATTTGCGTCTAGAGCCTTTGCATTGAGGGCTATCTGAAAACGGCTGGGGCGCTGAAGTTGCCTGAGAATGTGGAGTTGGTGGCATGTGAAACCCGCATGTGGAGCATTCGTTTGTGTGGGATGCTCACTAAGCTTCATTTCCGTCCTAGGCACTCAAAGCGCACTAAGCATAGAGTGTGAAAACTGAGTTTCCTTGAGAGCTGCTTGGAAGCCTGATGGTGTGTGAAGTTAGTGAGCCAAATGGAGTTGTTCTCCCACAAGAACCACTCGGCTGATCCTTCTTCAATATGCCCTTCACCAACACGCAGTGTTTCCTTCATTGAATTAGCTCTCACAGCAATATTTGTGTCTAGAGCCTTTGCATTGAGGGCTATCTGAAAACGGCTGTGGCGCTGAAGTTGCCTGAGAATGTGGAGTTGGTGGCATGTGAAACCCGCATGTGGAGCATTCGTTTGTGTGGGATACTCTACCAGGTTCATTCCTAGATAATGCACTCAAAGGGCACTAAGCATAGCGTGAAAACTGAGTTTCCTTGAGAGCTGCTTGGAAGCCGGATGGTGTGTGAATTTAGTGAGCCAAATGGAGTTGTTCTCCCACAAGAACCACTCGGCTGATCCTTCTTCAATATGCCCTTCACCAACATGCAGTGTTTCCTTGATTGAATTAGCTCTCACACCAATATTTGCATCTGGAGCCTTTGCATTGAGGGCTTTCTTAAAATGGCTGTGGCGCTGAAGTTGCCTGTGAATGTGGAGTTGGTGGCATGTGAAACCCGCATGTGGAGCATTCGTTTGTGTGGGATGCTCAGACAAGCTTCATTTCAGGATAATGCACTCAAAGGGCCCTAAGCATAGAGTGTGAAAACTGAGTTTCCTTGAGAGCTGCTTGGAAACCTGATGGTGTGTGAAGTTAGTGAGCCAAATGGAGTTGTTCTCCCACAAGAACCACTTGGCTGATCCTTCTTCAATACGCCCTTCACCAACATGCAGTGTTTCCTTGATTGAATTAGCTCTCACACCAATATTTGCGTCTAGAGCCTTTGCAATGAGGGCTATCTGAAAACGGCTGTGGCGCTGAAATTGCCTGAGAATGTGGAGTTGGTGGCATGTGAAACCCGCATGTGGAGCATTCGTTTGTGTGGGATGCTCACCAAGCTTCATTTCCGTCCTAGGCACTCAAAGCGCACTAAGCATAGAGTGTGAAAACTGAGTTTCCTTGAGAGCTGCTTGGAAACCTGATGGTGTGTGAAGTTAGTGAGCCAAATGGAGTTGTTCTCCCACAAGAACCACTCAGCTGATCCTTCTTCAATATGCCCTTCACTAACATGCAGTGTTTCCTTGATTGAATTAGCTCTCACACCAATATTTGCGTCTAGAGCCTTTGCATTGAGAGCTATCTGAAAACAGCTGTAGCGCTGAAGTTGCCTGAGAATGTGGAGTTGGTGGCATGTGAAACCCGCATGTGGAGCATTCGTTTGTGTGGGATGCTCTACCAGGTTCATTCCTAGATAATGCACTCAAAGGGCACTAAGCATAGAGTGTGAAAACTGAGTTACCTTGAGAGCTGCTTGGAAGCCTGATGGTGTGTGAAGTTAGTGAGCCAAATGGAGTTGTTCTCCCACAAGAACCACTCGGCTGATCCTTCTTCAATATGCCCTTCACCAACATGCAGTGTTTCCTTCATTGAATTAGCTCTCACACCAATATTTGCGTCTAGAGCCTTTGCATTGAGGGCTATCTGAAAACGGCTGGGGCGCTGAAGTTGCCTGAGAATGTGGAGTTGGTGGCATGTGAAACCCGCATGTGGAGCATTTGTTTGTGTGGGATGCTCACTAAGCTTCATTTCCGTCCTAGGCACTCAAAGCGCACTAAGCATAGAGTGTGAAAACTGAGTTTCCTTGAGAGCTGCTTGGAAGCCTGATGGTGTGTGAAGTTAGTGAGCCAAATGGAGTTGTTCTCCCACAAGAACCACTCGGCTGATCCTTCTTCAATATGCCCTTCACCAACACGCAGTGTTTCCTTCATTGAATTAGCTCTCACACCAATATTTGTGTCTAGAGCCTTTGCATTGAGGGCTATCTGAAAACGGCTGTGGCGCTGAAGTTGCCTGTGAATGTGGAGTTGGTGGCATGTGAAACCCGCATGTGGAGCATTCGTTTGTGTGGGATGCTCTACCAGGTTCATTCCTAGATAATGCACTCAAAGGGCACTAAGCATAGAGTGTGAAAACTGAGTTTCCTTGAGAGCTGCTTGGAAGCCTGATGGTGTGTGAAGTTAGTGAGCCAAATGGAGTTGTTCTCCCACAAGAAGCACTCGGCTGATCCTTCTTCAATATGCCCTTCACCAACACGCAGTGTTTCCTTCATTGAATTAGCTCTCACACCAATATTTGTGTCTAGAGCCTTTGCATTGAGGGCTATCTGAAAACGGCTGTGGCGCTGAAGTTGCCTGAGAATGTGGAGTTGGTGGCATGTGAAACCCGCATGTGGAGCATTCGTTTGTGTGGGATGCTCACCAAGCTTTATTTCAGTCCTAGGCACTCAAAGCGCACTAAGCACAGAGTGTGAAAACTGAGTTTCCTTGAGAGCTGCTTGGAAGCCTGATGGTGTGTGAAGTTAGTGAGCCAAATGGAGTTGTTCTCCCACAAGAACCACTCAGCTGATCCTTCTTCAATATGCCCTTCACCAACATGCAGTGTTTCCTTCATTGAATTAGCTCTCACACCAATATTTGCGTCTGGAGCCTTTGCATTGAGGGCTATCTGAAAACGGCTGTGGCGCTGAAGTTGCCTGAGAACGTGGAGTTGGTGGCATGTGAAACCCGCATGTGGAGCATTCGTTTGTGTGGGATACTCTACCAGGTTCATTCCTAGATAATGCACTCAAAGGGCACTAAGCATAGCGTGAAAACTGAGTTTCCTTGAGAGCTGCTTCGAAGCCGGATGGTGTGTGAATTTAGTGAGCCAAATGGAGTTGTTCTCCCACAAGAACCACTCGGCTGATCCTTCTTCAATATGCCCTTCACCAACATGCAGTGTTTCCTTGATTGAATTAGCTCTCACACCAATATTTGCATCTGGAGCCTTTGCATTGAGGGCTATCTGAAAACGGCTGTGGCGCTGAAGTTGCCTGTGAATGTGGAGTTGGTGGCATGTGAAACCCGCATGTGGAGCATTCGTTTGTGTGGGATGCTCTACCAGGTTCATTCCTAGATAATGCACTCAAAGGGCACTAAGCATAGAGTGTGAAAACTGAGTTTCCTTGACAGCTGCTTGGAAGCCTGATGGTGTGTGAAGTTAGCGAGCCAAATGGAGTTGTTCTCCCACAAGAACCACTCGGCTGATCCTTCTTCAATATGCCCTTCACCAACATGCAGTGTTTCCTTGATTGAATTAGCTCTCACACCAATATTTGCGTCTAGAGCCTTTGCTTTGAGGGCTATCTGAAAACAGCTGTGGCACTGAAATTGCCTGAGAATGTGGAGTTGGTGGCATGTGAAACCCGCATGTGGAGCATTCGTTTGTGTGGGATGCTCACCAAGCTTCATTTCCGTCTTAGGCTCTCAAAGCGCACTAAGCACAGAGTGCGAAAACTGAGTTTCCTTGAGAGCTGCTTGGAAGCCTGATGGTTTGTGAAGTTAGTGAGCCAAATGGAGTTGTTCTCCCACAAGAACCACTTGGCTGATCCTTCTTCAATATGCCCTTCACCAACATGCAGTGTTTCCTTGATTGAATTAGCTCTCACACCAATATTTGCGTCTGGAGCCTTTGCATTAAGGGCTATCTGAAAATGGCTGTGGCGCTGAAGTTGCCTGAGAATGTGGAGTTGGTGGCATGTGAAACCCGCTTGTGGAGCATTCGTTTGTGTGGGATGCTCTATCAGGTTCATGCCTAGATAATGCACTCAAAAGGCACTAAGCATAGAGTGTGAAAACTGAGTTTCCTTGAGAGCTGCTTGGAAGCCTGATGGTGTGTGAAGTTAGTGAGCCAAATGGAGTTGTTCTCCCACAAGAACCACTCGGCTGATCCTTCTTCAATATGCCCTTCACCAACATGCAGTGTTTCCTTCATTGAATTAGCTCTCACACCAATATTTGCATCTGGAGCCTTTGCATTGAGGGCTATCTGAAAACGGCTGTGGCGCTGAAGTTGCCTGTGAATGTGGAGTTGGTGGCATGTGAAACCCGCATGTGGAGCATTCGTTTGTGTGGGATGCTCTACCAGGTTCATTCCTAGATAATGCACTCAAAGGGCACTAAGCATAGAGTGGGAAAACTGAGTTTCCTTGAGAGCTGCTTGGAAGCCTGATGGTGTGTGAAGTTAGTGAGCCAAATGGAGTTGTTCTCCCACAAGAACCACTCGGCTGATCCTTCTTCAATATGCCCTTCACCAACATGCAGTGTTTCCTTGATTGAATTAGCTCTCACACCAATATTTACGTCTAGAGCCTTTGCATTGAGGGCTATCTGAAAACGGCTGTGGCGCTGAAATTGCCTGAGAATGTGGAGTTGGTGGCATGTGAAACCCGCATGTGGAGCATTCGTTTGTGTGGGATGCTCACCAAGCTTCATTTCAGTCCTAGGCACTCAAAGCGCACTAAGCATAGAGTGTGAAAACTGAGTTTCCTTGAGAGCTGCTTGGAAACCTGATGGTGTGTGAAGTTAGTGAGCCAAATGGAGTTGTTCTCCCACAAGAACCACTCAGCTGATCCTTCTTCAATATGCCCTTCACCAACATGCAGTGTTTCCTTGATTGAATTAGCTCTCACACCAATATTTGAGTCTGGAGCCTTTGCATTAAGGGCTATCTGAAAACGGCTGTGGCGCTGAAGTTGCCTGAGAATGTGGAGTTGGTGGCATGTGAAACCCGCATGTGGAGCATTCGTTTGTGTGGGATGCTCTACCAGGTTCATTCCTAGATAATGCACTCAAAGGGCACTAAGCATAGAGTGTGAAAACTGAGTTACCTTGAGAGCTGCTTGGAAGCCTGATGCTGTGTGACGTTAGTGAGCCAAATGGAGTTGTTGTCCCACAAGAACCACTCGGCTGATCCTTCTTCAATATGCCCTTCACCAACATGCAGTGTTTCCTTCATTGAATTAGCTCTCACACCAATATTTGCGTCTAGAGCCTTTGCATTGAGGGCTATCTGAAAACGGCTGGGGCGCTGAAGTTGCCTGAGAATGTGGAGTTGGTGGCATGTGAAACCCGCATGTGGAGCATTTGTTTGTGTGGGATGCTCACTAAGCTTCATTTCCGTCCTAGGCACTCAAAGCGCACTAAGCATAGAGTGTGAAAACTGAGTTTCCTTGAGAGCTGCTTGGAAGCCTGATGGTGTGTGATGTTAGTGAGCCAAATGGAGTTGTTCTCCCACAAGAAGCACTCGGCTGATCCTTCTTCAATATGCCCTTCACCAACATGCAGTGTTTCCTTGATTGAATTAGCTCTCACACCAATATTTGTGTCTAGAGCCTTTGCATTGAGGGCTATCTGAAAACGGCTGTGGCGCTGAAGTTGCCTGAGAATGTGGAGTTGGTGGCATGTGAAACCCGCATGTGGAGCATTCGTTTGTGTGGGATGCTCACCAAGCTTCATTTCAGTCCTAGGCACTCAAAGCGCAATAAGCACAGAGTGTGAAAACTGAGTTTCCTTGAGAGCTGCTTTGAAGCCTGATGGTGTGTGAAGTTAGTGAGCCAAATGGAGTTGTTCTCCCACAAGAACCACTCGGCTGATCCTTCTTCAATATGCCCTTCATCAACATGCTGTGTTTCCTTGATTGAATTAGCTCTCACACCAATATTTGCGTCTAGAGCCTTTGCATTGAGGGCTATCTGAAAATGGCTGTGGCGCTGAAGTTGCCTGAGAATATGGAGTTGTTGGCATGTGAAACCCGCATGTGGAGCATTCGTTTGTGTGGGATGCTCTACCAGGTTCTTTGAAAGATAATGCACTGAAAGGGCACTAAGCATAGAGTGTGAAAACTGAGTTTCCTTGAGAGCTGCTTGGAAGCCTGATGGTGTGTGAAGTTAGTGAGCCAAATGGAGTTGTTCTCCCACAAGAACCACTCGGCTGGTCCTTCTTCAATATGCCCTTCACCAACATGCAGTGTTTCCTTCATTGAATTAGCTCTCACACCAATATTTGCGTCTAGAGCCTTTGCATTGAGGGCTTTCTTAAAATGGCTGTGGCGCTGAAGTTGCCTGTGAATGTGGAGTTGGTGGCATGTGAAACCCGCATGTGGAGCATTCGTTTGTGTGGGATACTCTACCAGGTTCATTCCTAGATAATACACTCAAAGGGCACTAAGCATAGAGTGTGAAAACTGAGTTTCCTTGAGAGCTGCTTGGAAACCTGATGGTGTGTGAAGTTAGTGAGCCAAATGGAGTTGTTCTCCCACAAGAACCACTTGGCTGATCCTTCTTCAATATGCCCTTCACCAACATGCAGTGTTTCTTTGATTGAATTAGCTCTCACACCAATATTTGCGTCTAGAGGCTTTGCATTGAGGGCTATCTGAAAACGGCTGTGGCGCTGAAATTGCCTGAGAATGTGGAGTTGGTGGCATGTGAAACCCGCATGTGGAGCATTCGTTTGTGTGGGATGCTCACCAAGCTTTATTTCAGTCCTAGGCACTCAAAGCGCACTAAGCACAGAGTGTGAAAACTTAGTTTCCTTGAGAGCTGCTTGGAAGCCTGATGGTGTGTGAAGTTAGTGAGCCAAATGGAGTTGTTCTCCCACAAGAACCACTCGGCTGATCCTTCTTCAATATGCCCTTCACCAACATGCAGTGTTTCCTTGATTGAATTAGCTCTCACACCAATATTTGCGTCTGGAGCCTTTGCATTGAGGGCTATCTGAAAACGGCTGTGGCGCTGAAGTTGCCTGAGAATGTGGAGTTGGTGGCATGTGAAACCCGCATGTGGAGCATTCGTTTGTGTGGGATGCTCTACCAGGTTCATTCCTAGATAATGCACTCAAAGGGCACTAAGCATAGCGTGAAAACTGAGTTTCCTTGAGAGCTGCTTGGAAGCCGGATGGTGTGTGAATTTAGTGAGCCAAATGGAGTTGTTCTCCCACAAGAACCACTCGGCTGATCCTTCTTCAATATGCCCTTCACCAACATGCAGTGTTTCCTTGATTGAATTAGCTCTCACACCAATATTTGCATCTGGAGCCTTTGCATTGAGGGCTATCTGAAAACGGCTGTGGCGCTGAAGTTGCCTGTGAATGTGGAGTTGGTGGCATGTGAAACCCGCATGTGGAGCAATTCGTTTGTGTGGGATGCTCTACCAGGTTCATTCCTAGATAATGCACTCAAAGGGCACTAAGCATAGAGTGTGAAAACTGAGTTTCCTTGAGAGCTGCTTGGAAGCCTGATGGTGTGTGAAGTTAGTGAGCCAAATGGAGTTGTTCTCCCACAAGAACCACTCGGCTGATCCTTCTTCAATATGCCCTTCACCAACATGCAGTGTTTCCTTGATTGAATTAGCTCTCACACCAATATTTGCGTCTAGAACCTTTGCTTTGAGGGCTATCTGAAAACGGCAGTGGCGCTGAAGTTGCCTGAGAATGTGGAGTTGGTGGCATGTGAAACCCGCATGTGGAGCATTCGTTTGTGTGGGATGCTCACCAAGCTTTATTTCAGTCCTAGGCACTCAAAGCGCACTAAGCACAGAGTGTGAAAACTGAGTTTCCTTGAGAGCTGCTTGGAAGCCTGATGGTGTGTGAAGTTAGTGAGCCAAATGGAGTTGTTGTCCCACAAGAACCACTCGGCTGATCCTTCTTCAATATGCCCTTCACCAACATGCAGTGTTTCCTTGATTGAATTAGCTCTCACACCAATATTTGCGTCTGGAGCCTTTGCATTGAGGGCTATCTGAAAACGGCTGTGGCGCTGAAGTTGCCTGAGAATGTGGAGTTGGTGGCATGTGAAACCCGCATGTGGAGCATTCGTTTGTGTGGGATGCTCTACCAGGTTCATTCCTAGATAATGCACTCAAAGGGCACTAAGCATAGCGTGAAAACTGAGTTTCCTTGAGAGCTGCTTGGAAGCCGGATGGTGTGTGAATTTAGTGAGCCAAATGGAGTTGTTCTCCCACAAGAACCACTCGGCTGATCCTTCTTCAATATGCCCTTCACCAACATGCAGTGTTTCCTTGATTGAATTAGCTCTCACACCAATATTTGCATCTGGAGCCTTTGCATTGAGGGCTATCTGAAAACGGCTGTGGCGCTGAAGTTGCCTGTGAATGTGGAGTTGGTGGCATGTGAAACCCGCATGTGGAGCAATTCGTTTGTGTGGGATGCTCTACCAGGTTCATTCCTAGATAATGCACTCAAAGGGCACTAAGCATAGAGTGTGAAAACTGAGTTACCTTGAGAGCTGCTTGGAAGCCTGATGGTGTGTGAAGTTAGTGAGCCAAATGGAGTTGTTCTCCCACAAGAACCACTCGGCTGATCCTTCTTCAATATGCCCTTCACCAACACGCAGTGTTTCCTTCATTGAATTAGCTCTCACACCAATATTTGTGTCTAGAGCCTTTGCATTGAGGGCTATCTGAAAACGGCTGTGGCGCTGAAGTTGCCTGAGAATGTGGAGTTGGTGGCATGTGAAACCCGCATGTGGAGCATTCGTTTGTGTGGGATGCTCACCAAGCTTTATTTCAGTCCTAGGCACTCAAAGCGCACTAAGCACAGAGTGTGAAAACTGAGTTTCCTTGAGAGCTGCTTGGAAGCCTGATGGTGTGTGAAGTTAGTGAGCCAAATGGAGTTGTTCTCCCACAAGAACCACTCGGCTGATCCTTCTTCAATATGCCCTTCACCAACATGCAGTGTTTCCTTGATTGAATTAGCTCTCACACCAATATTTGCGTCTGGAGCCTTTGCATTGAGGGCTATCTGAAAACGGCTGTGGCGCTGAAGTTGCCTGAGAATGTGGAGTTGGTGGCATGTGAAACCCGCATGTGGAGCATTCGTTTGTGTGGGATGCTCTACCAGGTTCATTCCTAGATAATGCACTCAAAGGGCACTAAGCATAGCGTGAAAACTGAGTTTCCTTGAGAGCTGCTTGGAAGCCGGATGGTGTGTGAATTTAGTGAGCCAAATGGAGTTGTTCTCCCACAAGAACCACTCGGCTGATCCTTCTTCAATATGCCCTTCACCAACATGCAGTGTTTCCTTGATTGAATTAGCTCTCACACCAATATTTGCATCTGGAGCCTTTGCTTTGAGGGCTATCTGAAAACAGCTGTGGCACTGAAATTGCCTGAGAATGTGGAGTTGGTGGCATGTGAAACCCGCATGTGGAGCATTCGTTTGTGTGGGATGCTCACCAAGCTTCATTTCCGTCCTAGGCTCTCAAAGCGCACTAAGCATAGAGTGTGAAAACTGAGTTTCCTTGAGAGCTGCTTGGAAGCCTGATGGTGTGTGAAGTTAGTGAGCCAAATGGAGTTGTTCTCCCACAAGAACCACTTGGCTGATCCTTCTTCAATATGCCCTTCACCAACATGCAGTGTTTCCTTGATTGAATTAGCTCTCACACCAATATTTGCGTCTGGAGCCTTTGCATTAAGGGCTATCTGAAAATGGCTGTGGCGTTGACGTTGCCTGAGAATGTGGAGTTGGTGGCATGTGAAACCCGCTTGTGGAGCATTCGTTTGTGTGGGATGCTCTATCAGGTTCATTCCTAGATA
The DNA here is from genome assembly GCF_030435755.1 of Ochotona princeps. Classification (NCBI taxonomy): domain Eukaryota; kingdom Metazoa; phylum Chordata; class Mammalia; order Lagomorpha; family Ochotonidae; genus Ochotona; species Ochotona princeps. The sequence continues at coordinate 17,295 of NW_026699939.1, read as the reverse complement.
ATGCACTCAAAAGGCACTAAGCATAGAGTGTGAAAACTGAGTTTCCTTGAGAGCTGCTTGGAAGCCTGATGGTGTGTGAAGTTATTGAGCCAAATGGAGTTGTTCTCCCACAAGAACCACTCGGCTGATCCTTCTTCAATATGCCCTTCACCAACATGCAGTGTTTCCTTGATTGAATTAGCTCTCACACCAATATTTGCATCTGGAGCCTTTGCATTGAGGGCTATCTGAAAACGGCTGTGGCGCTGACGTTGCCTGTGAATGTGGAGTTGGTGGCATGTGAAACCCGCATGTGGAGCATTCGTTTGTGTGGGTTGCTCTACCAGGTTCATTCCTAGATAATGCACTCAAAGGGCACTAAGCATAGAGTGTGAAAACTGAGTTTCCTTGAGAGCTGCTTGGAAGCCTGATGGTGTGTGAAGTTAGTGAGCCAAATGGAGTTGTTCTCCCACAAGAACCACTCGGCTGATCCTTCTTCAATATGCCCTTCACCAACATGCAGTGTTTCCTTGATTGAATTAGCTCTCACACCAATATTTGCGTCTAGAGCCTTTGCTTTGAGGGCTATCTGAAAACAGCTGTGGCACTGAAATTGCCTGAGAATGTGGAGTTGGTGGCATGTGAAACCCGCATGTGGAGCATTTGTTTGTGTGGGATGCTCACCAAGCTTCATTTCAGTCCTAGGCACTCAAAGCGCACTAAGCATAGAGTGTGAAAACTGAGTTTCCTTGAGAGCTGCTTGGAAGCCTGATGGTGTGTGAAGTTAGTGAGCCAAATGGAGTTGTTCTCCCACAAGAACCACTCGGCTGATCCTTCTTCAATATGCCCTTCACCAACATGCAGTGTTTCCTTGATTGAATTAGCTCTCACACCAATATTTGCGTCTAGAGCCTTTGCTTTGAGGGCTATCTGAAAACGGCTGTGGCGCTGAAATTGCCTGAGAATGTGGAGTTGGTGGCATGTGAAACCCGCATGTGGAGCATTCGTTTGTGTGGGATGCTCTACCAGGTTCATTCCTAGATAATGCACTCAAAGGGCACTAAGCATAGAGTGTGAAAACTGAGTTTCCTTGAGAGCTGCTTGGAAGCCTGATGGTGTGTGAAGTTAGTAAGCCAAATGGAGTTGTTCTCCCACAAGAACCACTCGGCTGATCCTTCTTCAATATGCCCTTCACCAACATGCAGTGTTTCCTTCATTGAATTAGCTCTCACACCAATATTTGCGTCTAGAGCCTGTGCATTGAGGGCTATCTGAAAACGGCTGTGGCGCTGAAGTTGCCTGTGAATGTGGAGTAGGTGGCATGTGAAACCCGCATGTGGAGCATTCGTTTGTGTGAGATGCTCACCAAGCTTCATTTCAGTCATAGGCACTCAAAGGGCACTAAGCATAGAGTGTGAAAACTGAGTTTCCTTGAGAGCTGCTTGGAAGCCTGATGGTGTGTGAAGTTAGTGAGCCAAATGGAGTTGTTCTCCCACAAGAACCACTCGGCTGATCCTTCTTCAATATGCCCTTCACCAACACGCAGTGTTTCCTTCATTGAATTAGCTCTCACACCAATATTTGTGTCTAGAGCCTTTGCATTGAGGGCTCTCTGAAAACGGCTGGGGCGCTGAAGTTGCCTGAGAATGTGGAGTTGGTGGCATGTGAAACCCGCATGTGGAGCATTCGTTTGTGTGGGATGCTCACTAAGCTTCATTTCCGTCCTAGGCACTCAAAGCTCACTAAGCATAGAGTGTGAAAACTGAGTTTCCTTGAGAGCTGCTTGGAAGCCTGATGGTGTGTGAAGTTAGTGAGCCAAATGGAGTTGTTCTCCCACAAGAACCACTTGGCTGATCCTTCTTCAATATGCCCTTCACCAACATGCAGTGTTTCCTTGATTGAATTAGCTCTCACACCAATATTTGTGTCTAGAGCCTTTGCATTGAGGGCTATCTGAAAACGGCTGTGGCGCTGAAGTTGCCTGAGAATGTGGAGTTGGTGGCATGTGAAACCCGCATGTGGAGCATTCGTTTGTGTGGGATATTCTATCAGGTTCATTCCTAGATAATGCACTCAAAAGGCACTAAGCATAGAGTGTGAAAACTGAGTTTCCTTGAGAGCTGCTTGGAAGCCTGATGGTGTGTGAAGTTAGTGAGCCAAATGGAGTTGTTCTCCCACAAGAACCACTCGGCTGATCCTTCTTCAATATGCCCTTCATCAACATGCTGTGTTTCCTTGATTGAATTAGCTCTCACACCAATATTTGCGTCTAGAGCCTTTGCATTGAGGGCTATCTGAAAATGGCTGTGGCGCTGAAGTTGCCTGAGAATATGGAGTTGGTGGCATGTGAAACCCGCATGTGGAGCATTCGTTTGTGTGGGATGCTCTACCAGGTTCTTTCCAAGATAATGCACTGAAAGGGCACTAAGCATAGAGTGTGAAAACTGAGTTTCCTTGAGAGCTGCTTGGAAGCCTGATGGTGTGTGAAGTTAGTGAGCCAAATGGAGTTGTTCTCCCACAAGAACCACTCGGCTGGTCCTTCTTCAATATGCCCTTCACCAACATGCAGTGTTTCCTTCATTGAATTAGCTCTCACACCAATATTTGCGTCTAGAGCCTTTGCATTGAGGGCTTTCTTAAAATGGCTGTGGCGCTGAAGTTGCCTATGAATGTGGAGTTGGTGGCATGTGAAACCCGCATGTGGAGCATTCGTTTGTGTGGGATACTCTACCAGGTTCATTCCTAGATAATACACTCAAAGGGCACTAAGCATAGAGTGTGAAAACTGAGTTTCCTTGAGAGCTGCTTGGAAACCTGATGGTGTGTGAAGTTAGTGAGCCAAATGGAGTTGTTCTCCCACAAGAACCAATTGGCTGATCGTTCTTCAATATGCCCTTCACCAACATGCAGTGTTTCCTTGATTGAATTAGCTCTCACACCAATATTTGCGTCTAGAGCCTTTGCTTTGAGGGCTATCTGAAAACGGCTGGGGCGCTGAAGTTGCCTGAGAATGTGGAGTTGGTGGCATGTGAAACCCGCATGTGGAGCATTTGTTTGTGTGGGATGCTCACTAAGCTTCATTTCCGTCCTAGGCACTCAAAGCGCACTAAGAATAGAGTGTGAAAACTGAGTTTCCTTGAGAGCTGCTTGGAAGCCTGATGGTGTGTGAAGTTAGTGAGCCAAATGGAGTTGTTCTACCACAAGAACCACTCGGCTGATCCTTCTTCAATATGCCCTTCACCAACACGCAGTGTTTCCTTCATTGAATTAGCTCTCACACCAATATTTGCGTCTAGAGCCTTTGCATTGAGGGCTATCTGAAAACGGCTGTGGCGCTGAAGTTGCCTGAGAATGTGGAGTTGGTGGCATGTGAAACCCGCATGTGGAGCATTCGTTTGTGTGGGATTCTCACCAAGCTTCATTTCAGTCCTAGGCACTCAAAGGGCACTAAGCATAGAGTGTGAAAACTGAGTTTCCTTGAGAGCTGCTTGGAAGCCTGATGGTGTGTGAAGTTAGTAAGCCAAATGGAGTTGTTCTCCCACAAGAACCACTCGGCTGATCCTTCTTCAATATGCCCTTCACCAACATGCAGTGTTTCCTTGATTGAATTAGCTCTCACACCAATATTTGCGTCTAGAGCCTGTGCATTGAGGGCTATCTGAAAACGGCTGTGGCGCTGAAGTTGCCTGTGAATGTGGAGTAGGTGGCATGTGAAACCCGCATGTGGAGCATTCGTTTGTGTGGGATGCTCACCAAGCTTCATTTCAGTCCTAGGCACTCAAAGGGCACTAAGCATAGAGTGTGAAAACTGAGTTTCCTTGAGAGCTGCTTGGAAGCCGGATGGTGTGTGAAGTTAGTGAGCCAAATGGAGTTGTTCTCCCACAAGAACCACTCGGCTGATCCTTCTTCAATATGCCCTTCACCAACATGCAGTGTTTCTTTGATTGAATTAGCTCTCACACCAATATTTGCGTCTAGAGCCTTTGCATTGAGGGCTATCTGAAAACGGCTGTGGCGCTGAAGTTGCCTGTGAATGTGGAGTAGGTGGCATGTGAAACCCGCATGTGGAGCATTCGTTTGTGTGGGATGCTCTACCAGGTTCATTCCTAGATAATGCACTCAAAGGGCACTAAGCATAGAGTGTGAAAACTGAGTTTCCTTGAGAGCTGCTTGGAAGCCTGATGGTGTGTGAAGTTAGTAAGCCAAATGGAGTTGTTCTCCCACAAGAACCACTCGGCTGATCCTTCTTCAATATGCCCTTCACCAACATGCAGTGTTTCCTTCATTGAATTAGCTCTCACACCAATATTTGCGTCTAGAGCCTGTGCATTGAGGGCTATCTGAAAACGGCTGTGGCGCTGAAGTTGCCTGTGAATGTGGAGTAGGTGGCATGTGAAACCCACATGTGGAGCATTCGTTTGTGTGAGATGCTCACCAAGCTTCATTTCAGTCATAGGCACTCAAAGGGCACTAAGCATAGAGTGTGAAAACTGAGTTTCCTTGAGAGCTGCTTGGAAGCCTGATGGTGTGTGAATTTAGTAAGCCAAATGGAGTTGTTCTCCCACAAGAACCACTCGGCTGATCCTTCTTCAATATGCCCTTCACCAACATGCAGTGTTTCCTTGATTGAATTAGCTCTCACACCAATATTTGCGTCTAGAGCCTGTGCATTGAGGGCTATCTGAAAACGGCTGTGGCGCTGAAGTTGCCTGTGAATGTGGAGTAGGTGGCATGTGAAACCCACATGTGGAGCATTCGTTTGTGTGAGATGCTCACCAAGCTTCATTTCAGTCATAGGCACTCAAAGGGCACTAAGCATAGAGTGTGAAAACTGAGTTTCCTTGAGAGCTGCTTGGAAGCCTGATGGTGTGTGAAGTTAGTAAGCCAAATGGAGTTGTTCTCCCACAAGAACCACTCGGCTGATCCTTCTTCAATATGCCCTTCACCAACATGCAGTGTTTCCTTGATTGAATTAGCTCTCACACCAATATTTGCGTGTAGAGCCTTTGCATTGAGGGCTATCTGAAAACGGCTGTGGCGCTGACGTTGCCTGAGAATGTGGAGTTGGTGGCATGTGAACTCCGCATGTGGAGCATTCGTTTGTGTGGGATACTCTACCAGGTTCATTCCTAGATAATGCACTCAAAGGGCACTAAGCATAGAGTGTGAAAACTGAGTTTCCTTGAGAGCTGCTTGGAAGCCGGATGGTGTGTGAAGTTAGTGAGCCAAATGGAGTTGTTCTCCCACAAGAACCACTCAGCTGATCCTTCTTCAATATGCCCTTCACCAACATGCATTGTTTCCTTGATTGAATTAGCTCTCACACCAATATTTGCGTCTAGATTCTTTGCATTGAGGGCTATCTGAAAACGGCTGTGGCGCTGAAGTTGCCTGTGAATGTGGAGTTGGTGGCATGTGAACTCCGCATGTGGAGCATTCGTTTGTGTGGGATGCTCTACCAGGTTCATTCCTAGATAATGCACTCAAAGGGCACTAAGCATAGAGTGTGAAAACTGAGTTTCCTTGAGAGCTGCTTGGAAGCCTGATGGTGTGTGAAGTTAGTGAGCCAAATGGAGTTGTTCTCCCACAAGAACCACTCGGCTGATCCTTCTTCAATATGCCCTTCACCAACATGCAGTGTTTCCTTCATTGAATTAGCTCTCACACCAATATTTGCGTCTAGAGCCTTTGCATTGAGGGCTATCTGAAAACGGCTGTGGCGCTGAAGTTGCCTGAGAATGTGGAGTTGGTGGCATGTGAAACCCGCAGGTGGAGCATTTGTTTGTGTGGGATGCTCTACCAGGTTCATTCCTAGATAATGCACTCAAAAGGCACTAAGCATAGAGTGTGAAAACTGAGTTTCCTTGAGAGCTGCTTGGAAGCCGAATGGTGTGTGAAGTTAGTGAGCCAAATGGAGTTGTTCTCCCACAAGAACCACTCGGCTGATCCTTCTTCAATATGCCCTTCACCAACATGCAGTGTTTCCTTGATTGAATTAGCTCTCACACCAATATTTGCATCTAGAGCCTTTGCATTGAGGGCTATCTGAAAACGGCTGTGGCGCTGAAGTTGCCTGAGAATGTGGAGTTGGTGGCATGTGAAACCCGCATGTGGAGCATTCGTTTGTGTGGGATGCTCACCAAGCTTCATTTCAGTCCTAGGCACTCAAAGGGCACTAAGCATAGAGTGTGAAAACTGAGTTTCCTTGAGAGCTGCTTGGAAGCCGGATGGTGTGTGAAGTTAGTGAGCCAAATGGAGTTGTTCTCCCACAAGAACCACTCGGCTGATCCTTCTTCAATATGCCCTTCACCAACATGCAGTGTTTCTTTGATTGAATTAGCTCTCACACCAATATTTGCGTCTAGAGGCTTTGCATTGAGAGCTATCTGAAAACGGCTGTGGCGGTGAAGTTGCCTGTGAATGTGGAGTAGGTGGCATGTGAAACCCGCATGTGGAGCATTCGTTTGTGTGGGATGCTCACTAAGCTTCATTTCAGTCCTAGGCACTCAAAGGGCACTAAGCATAGAGTGTGAAAACTGAGTTTCCTTGAGAGCTGCTTGGAAGCCTGATGGTGTGTGAAGTTAGTAAGCCAAATGGAGTTGTTCTCCCACAAGAACCACTCGGCTGATCCTTCTTCAATATGCCCTTCACCAACATGCAGTGTTTCCTTGATTGAATTAGCTCTCACACCAATATTTGCGTCTAGAGCCTTTGCATTGAGGGCTATCTGAAAACGGCTGTGGCGCTGAAGTTGCCTGAGAATGTGGAGTTGGTGGCATGTGAACTCCGCATGTGGAGCATTTGTTTGTGTGGGATGCTCTACCAGGTTCATTCCTAGATAATGCAATCAAAGGGCACTAAGCATAGAGTGTGAAAACTGAGTTTCCTTGAGAGCTGCTTGGAAGCCTGATGGTGTGTGAAGTTAGTGAGCCAAATGGAGTTGTTCTCCCACAAGAACCACTCGGCTGATCCTTCTTCAATATGCCCTTCACCAACATGCAGTGTTTCCTTGATTGAATTAGCTCTCACACCAATATTTGCATCTAGAGCCTTTGCATTGTGGGCTATCTGAAAACGACTGTGGCGCTGAAGTTGCCTGTGAATGTGGAGTTGGTGGCATGTGAAACCCGCAGGTGGAGCATTTGTTTGTGTGGGATGCTCTACCAGGTTCATTCCTAGATAATGCACTCAAAAGGCACTAAGCATAGAGTGTGAAAACTGAGTTTCCTTGAGAGCTGCTTGGAAGCCGAATGGTGTGTGAAGTTAGTGAGCCAAATGGAGTTGTTCTCCCACAAGAACCACTCGGCTGATCCTTCTTCAATATGCCCTTCACCAACATGCAGTGTTTCCTTGATTGAATTAGCTCTCACACCAATATTTGCATCTAGAGCCTTTGCATTGAGGGCTATCTGAAAACGGCTGTGGCGCTGAAGTTGCCTGAGAATGTGGAGTTGGTGGCATGTGAAACCCGCATGTGGAGCATTCGTTTGTGTGGGATGCTCACCAAGCTTCATTTCAGTCCTAGGCACTCAAAGGGCACTAAGCATAGAGTGTGAAAACTGAGTTTCCTTGAGAGCTGCTTGGAAGCCGGATGGTGTGTGAAGTTAGTGAGCCAAATGGAGTTGTTCTCCCACAAGAACCACTCGGCTGATCCTTCTTCAATATGCCCTTCACCAACATGCAGTGTTTCTTTGATTGAATTAGCTCTCACACCAATATTTGCGTCTAGAGGCTTTGCATTGAGAGCTATCTGAAAACGGCTGTGGCGCTGAAGTTGCCTGTGAATGTGGAGTAGGTGGCATGTGAAACCCGCATGTGGAGCATTCGTTTGTGTGGGATGCTCACTAAGCTTCATTTCAGTCCTAGGCACTCAAAGGGCACTAAGCATAGAGTGTGAAAACTGAGTTTCCTTGAGAGCTGCTTGGAAGCCTGATGGTGTGTGAAGTTAGTAAGCCAAATGGAGTTGTTCTCCCACAAGAACCACTCGGCTGATCCTTCTTCAATATGCCCTTCACCAACATGCAGTGTTTCCTTGATTGAATTAGCTCTCACACCAATATTTGCGTCTAGATTCTTTGCATTGAGGGCTATCTGAAAACGGCTGTGGCGCTGAAGTTGCCTGAGAATGTGGAGTTGGTGGCATGTGAACTCCGCATGTGGAGCATTCGTTTGTGTGGGATGCTCTACCAGGTTCATTCCTAGATAATGCAATCAAAGGGCACTAAGCATAGAGTGTGAAAACTGAGTTTCCTTGAGAGCTGCTTGGAAGCCTGATGGTGTGTGAAGTTAGTGAGCCAAATGGAGTTGTTCTCCCACAAGAACCACTCGGCTGATCCTTCTTCAATATGCCCTTCACCAACATGCAGTGTTTCCTTGATTGAATTAGCTCTCACACCAATATTTGCATCTAGAGCCTTTGCATTGTGGGCTATCTGAAAACGACTGTGGCGCTGAAGTTGCCTGTGAATGTGGAGTTGGTGGCATGTGAAACCCGCATGTGGAGCATTCGTTTGTATAGAATGCTCACCAAGATTCATTTCAGTCCTAGGCACTCAAAGGGCACAAAGCATAGAGTGTGAAAACTGAGTTTCCTTGAGAGCTGCTTGGAAGCCGGATGGTGTGTGAAGTTAGTGAGCCAAATGGAGTTGTTCTCCCACAAGAACCACTCGGCTGATCCTTCTTCAATATGCCCTTCACCAACATGCAGTGTTTCCTTCATTGAATTAGCTCTCACACCAATATTTGCGTCTAGAGCCTTTGCATTGAGGGCTATCTGAAAACGGCTGTGGCGCTGAAGTTGCCTGTGAATGTGGAGTTGGTAGCATGTGAAACCCGCATGTGGAGCATTCGTTTGTGTGGGATGCTCACCAAGCTTCATTTCAGTCCTAGGCACTCAAAGGGCACTAAGCATAGAGTGTGAAAACTGAGTTTCCTTGAGAGCTGCTTGGAAGCCTGATGGTGTGTGAAGTTAGTTTCCGGAGTCCAGCTCCAGCCTGGGTTTCAGAACTCGGGAAGGGTGCGTGGACGAGGCGCAGAAAGAAAGAGACGGATCACTAGGTTTCCATGATGATAGTGGACACGGCAATAAAGCCGTCTGCTTTATTTATACAGAATCAGTTAAACTCTGGCTCAGACTTTCCACGTCATGGTCAAGTGGGTGTTTCTAGGGACAACCATGCCATCTGCCAAAAACAATAGGAATTCCTGCTACAATTCTTATCCTACAACCTAATCTTGTATCACAAAGAAAAGGAGAACCTAAAGATTAAGGAAAGGATGAAACCCTAAATACTGGTCCCTTGATTAGCATAAGGTCAATGGGGACACCCAAAACAGTAGGAATAATAGAAGGTCCTTTTGTAAGACACTATCATTGACATTAACCTCCAAGTTCACATTGTGTAAAAAGCCAGTCTCACAATAGCGAAAATGCCTGGACAGATTAGAATTCTTCCGCTGAGCCGGCATAGTAGGCACGCTGAGCCGGCATAGTAGGCACGGCGAATGTCCAAGTGAAAAGCACTGACACACAGAGACCATGGTGGTGGTAGAATTGCTGGGAGCCGTCTGCTCCAAAGCCTCCTTATTACATATTATCTCCTCTTCCCCCCAAGTCCATTAACAGGACAATAGGACGTCAATGAGTCTGCAAAGGCCAGGTGCTACTGCCTTAGGCCTGATTCCTGAGTGCTCAGCTAAAGCAATGTAAATCAGCTCCACAGCCCACAACATATTCCCCCTTCTGTATTAAAGCAGACTTGAATGCACCTGTCTTAGGTTGTGGACTCTCAGGTTTGACAGCCTTATCCGTCATGGGGAATCTCCGTAGCATGACGGAGTCCCTGTCTTTGGTCGGTCCGTTCCTGTGTCCATCTTACCCGTCACTGGCTGCCTTTCAACGCGTTGTCTGCTGCAGCTGGCAAACCTGTTCCAGGGCTAGGAGTGATATCAATTGAGTAGCAATGAGCAAACACCAGTTCCCGGGCTTGGGAAAACAAAGCACTTCACAGGTGAAACATATATAAAAGGCACAATGGGAGACAAGAGGCCATGAACTTAGGAGTAACTTAGCTCAGTAGCAATGAACAGACAGCAGTTCCCAGGCTTGGGAAAACATTTTGCACTTGCATAGATGATACACCAGGAATGCATACAATACAACAGAAAGGCATACAATGGACTACACGAGGCTTAGACAAAATCTAACAATATCTGCTATTTCTTTTCCAACAAATCAACCCACAGTCACAGCATAAGCATGCCTACACGCTCATGTTCATCAGTAACAGTAAAGTCCTGTTGTTCCATAACTCTGGCAGTATGTTCTGCGACCTTGTTACTGGCTATGATGGTTGCCGTTATGCCAAAGTCTCTTTTATTCTTATTCAGTCCCAACAGGCACAGGCAGGATTCAGGGCAGCTGCAGGATAACAGCAGAATCACAATTGCCATTCCAGCATGCTGTCAGGGTGCACCGGAACTTGGTGTCATTCACTTCAGAAGTGTCTCCTGTACAGTCAAGGGGTCCTTCCACATAACATAACCCTTCTGCTTCTGGTATCCAAGCAAAGAAAAGTGGAGCTGCATCCAGGTGACTGTAGACATCCGCCGGGCCCTGCCTCAATGGGAAGTTCCTTGTGGCCCTGCCTCATTGGAACAATGTCCTCACATCCTTGTGTCTCCCACATCCACTGCATGGACCCCAACATAGCACGAAGGATGACTGGGCCGGAGAACAATACGAAAAGGAGAATAATTAGTGCAATTCCTAAATTTATACAAAATGAAAACAGTAGCAGTATCATACCATAGTTCAGGCAAATTTACAGCTAACATTACATATGAGGACCTTCTTAAGACACCAAAAGTATCAGGCATCAAGTAACAATTAACAATGCACTAGTATAAATTACAGTGTATACAGAACCATCTCAGGGAAGCTGGAAGGAGCTTAAGGCTCCATCTTGTAAGGGAGGAATGTTACTTATCAACAGTCCTTTTGGAAGTGGCTTGAGTTCTGTGCAGAGATGTCTTCCGTGGTAGAAGGTAGTCAGCAGATGTACGCATGACGTGTCCTCATGGCAGGTGTTGATCTTCAGACTCAGCCTTTAAAACAGTTCCGGGTGGAAGTGTCTGTCGATCCCAGCAAGCGTAGCATGGAGGCTAGAGAAGCTCTTTCCGTTGTTATGGCCACAGGGAGGCAAGAAGGAGAGATAGCACCCTGGTACCTAGCTTGCTATTCTTCCTCTGGGCCTCTGGGAAAGTGGGCTGTAGAGGCAATCCTTGGGATTTCAGGTCCATAAGTTAGCCACACCTATATAAACTCTGGAGATCTAACTGTATTTTCTGAGAGGCCCTTTGGAGTTTTTGGAGAGGAAGTATAAGAGAAGTGAAGGAAAAGTTAAAATAATTAAAAATAATTATATAGATCACTCTCAGTAACAATATCAGGTGAAAACCATCAAGAAACAGCCTTAGAAAATATTTGCCCAAAGGTCCAATGTTTGCTATAAATTTAAAATAAAGGCACATACCCAAGTAACACATTGAAAAAGGCAATGAGAGTATAACATGAGAAACCTGGCCATAAGTGAACTTAAGCAAAGGCATATGGCTGACTAAAAAACATTTTCAATGATAGTCTGAGATTTAAATTAAGTGAGCCAAAAAACAATATTAGCTTAGCACAATAAAGTAGCTTCAATAACGATCTAAGAGCTTTAGACATTTAAAATTATAAATTGGTTAGAATTATCCTGTTGTTTGTAGTAAAATAAGTTTGCATGGTTATTCAGATGGTTTACAAATATAGAATAGAAAATGGATTATAGTAAAGATTTTACCAAGATGGCTTAGGAAACATATATCAGACAAGTATATCTGTTCTTTAAATAATTTTTGTTACAAAACCTTTAAGAGTTAGTTAAAAGTATAATATTTCCCAACTAGCAAATGCAGTAATGTATAATAGCAATTAAAAATTGTTCTGTAATAACTAGCTGGGAAAAAATGGCATAAAACTAAGATCTATCATGTACCCATTTCTCATCTGATCTCAAGGAACATTGAAGACAAACAATAAAACAAACACACGCACACATATACATTCTCCCTCTTTTTTTTTTTAAACTATAGAGGAGTATAAGAGTAAAATTTCAAACAATTTTAACAAAAAGACGTACAGCAAGACAGACATACGTGGCCACCACACTCACTCAATTTTAAATAGCTAACGAGCCATGACTTCTCATATCCTGACTCAAGAAGTTGTGTTGCATCCAGTCCTCAAGTCCCGGATAAGTACTCAAGACAAGCAAATTTGGATGATGAGGTACCTGTATATAGGCAGAGGTCAGTGCAAATCCTGCGAGCCAGGAAGCCAGGACTGGCAGTGGGGCCGTGTTAATCATCACGGTGGCCTCCCCAGACTACCGAGTCAGGCTCTAGAACTCAGGATGGCTACTACCTTCTGACTGAGGCCTTCAAAATGTTACAAAGTGCACAAGAGATCATGTCAGATAAATTTAGGATTAACTAAGGCGCCTTTATAAACCAAGCTTGGTGATAGCTGTACCCATTAGAAAATTACTAAGTGATAAGTCAATAATGATAATTCAGTCTAAACTGAAACCCTGAGAGAAAAAAAATTGGTCATTACTGAAGACCTTGATTTTAGTTATCTGAGCAATTTAAATTAGCCTAAGAGATAAGCAGTCAACAGCTTAGACATATTTATAAAACCGTAAATATTTATCCTTTTCTGGCTTTTTTGTTGTTAAGCATTACCTGTCCTGGAACTCTTGGAAATACAGAAATTTGAATTAACTTCTGTAAAAAAAAAATTGTTTTATAGTAGTATATTGATATGACAAAATTTTGCCCCACTTGGCATCTGGCAGTATCTGTAATACAATCCAAATGCTTACTCAGTAGCATCTATTAAATAAAACTTTTGAATTTTTAAAATACATATCAAGGATGTCAAGATCTATAACACCTAGTTGAAATAGAATCTTTATTTATATAACACAATATAGATTAGATGTAATTATTGGCATTAAGTGATCTCTTTAAATACCTATAAAATAAGTACGTAACTTTTATCAATCTTAAGCAATGTGAGCATACTGAAAGGCAGAAAACACAAAGATTACTTCAATATAGAATCTTATCATATTCTGAGACGCTTCAGCAAGGTCAGATCTGGAGTTCACTGGAGCTAACTAGAAAAATTTAATCATTAATTAATTAAAAACAATTAAGAAGATGTTATAATATTTGGTTATAAAACTTTGTTGTTATGACAGAGGATCAGATTTAAAAGTTTAATAGAGTTAGAAAAGAGATGTTAATTATGAAAAAACATTGTTTATGAAGTACAAGAGGCTAGGTGTTCTTCTGGGGACCCAGTTTAGTTTATCTCCCATCACTCTGCTCTTGACTAAAAAAGGTTGGAGGAATGCTTGACAAAGGAATTAAAACAAAGTACCTGCTGAAGAGAAGAGAATTTAACCCTGAAGTTGCTGGGCAGGAGGAGGAACTTCTGTAGAGGATGCTTGCTGTGAAATGGCAGGGGGGTGGAAATGTAAATTGGATCAGATCTAGAGCCCTAGTCAGCAAGTCCAAGCTCTGTGGAAAAAGAAAGCATTCCCTCCTCCAAAAGTTACGAGGAGACCATGTCCTTCCCATTGGCCTGTAAGGACGTTTTCAAAATCTATGATTAAAGAAGTTGTTTTGTTATATGACCATCTGTAAAGACTAAAGAAGCAGGTTAAAGAAACAAAAAAGGTTAAAAACAAAGGAGTTAAGAAACAAATCTTTTGAAATATAACCAAATGACTTTTAACAAAATGTAAGAGAGGATTTTCAGCTAACTAGTTTGAAATTGAATCTACCAGGGTTAAGAGTGCTATTTGTCTTATCTCAACCTTGGGTATTAAAAAAAGTAAGCTGTTTAGAGCTATAAGGAATAATTATTTACATCTTTGCCAAAAAAGCTCCTTATTCTTATGACAGCTCTTTATAATTAAGGTAGAGCTCAAAGCACAATAAGAAGTAATAATTTTTTATACATGAAAAGAAATGGAGCCACTCTAATGACCTTGTTGCCACAAGCATCCAGTTGGGTTACGAACAGTAGGTAATATAATTAATTGCCAATAAAAATACCAACTTTTAATTAGCATATCCACAATCAATATCAGGTTTTAAGTCTGTTACTCTTCTACAGGCACAGCTTGGGTAAGATAATGCTGTCTTTTAAACCTCTGATTGTTCAAGGCCCAAGACTGGCCCCGCCACGAGTTTCCTGACCACAGGCGCTGGCCATTATGATCAATTTTAGATTTGCATTTACACACTTTTGCCCAATGATCCTTAGCAGTATAGGTGCCACACTTTTGAGCTAAAAGAGATGCTGTTCGGCATTGCTTTGGAAGGTGGCTGGGTTTCCCACAATTATGACATTTAAATCTATTTTGCTTTAGTCTATTTTGCTTTAACCCATTGCTTAATGCAGCACTCAACATTTTAGTTTTGTGCCTTTCAGAGACAATATCCATACATGACCCTATTACTTGGGGGGCCCAGGACTGGGCCCTCCCGCTTCCCTGCTTCTGACCCTGTACAGACTGATTACCCAATCTAGATCGACTGCGAGGCAATAGAACTGTTCCATTCTTGTGGAATTTAGACTGACAAGCCTTCTGCCAATGAAATCCCTTCTCACACCGTGGACAGACAGTGCGAGGAATATTTAAATTGGGGCTAGCAATGTCCCTATAAGTTTCTTCCTGTTTGAAATTTTGAGATGAGTTTCTGGCAGGACAACTGTGGCTAAAATGCCCTACTCCACCACAAGAATAGCAATTGTTTCTTTTTTTACGTCTTTGATTGCCTCTTATGTTCTTTAAAATCTGAATCGCAGTTTGACCTTGAAGAGCTGCAGCAATAGTTAACCCTTGAACGTAAGATGGAGTTACCTCGGCACAAGCTCGAACATAGTCTGACAACTTTCCTTTCCTTCTCACTGGCTGAATTAAGGTTTGGCAAGTTGGAGTAGCATTTTCAAAAGCTAACTGTTTAACTATAAGATCTGTAGCTGTACTGTTAATTACTGTCCGGCTCACCGCTTCTGTGAGTCGAGCTACAAAATCTTCAAAAGGCTCCTCAGCTTTCTGTTTAACATTTATAAAACCTGAAGACTTTTGATCTGGAGGTGGCAGGCGTTTCCATGCTCCCAATGCGAGGGAGGAGATAAGCTGTAGAGTCTCCTTAGGCAGAGTAAGTTGTTCTGAAATGCCAAGATGAGTGCCCTGTCCTAAAAGCATGTCTAAGGTAAAAGAAGGTTTGCCACACCTCACAGATCCCTGAGACTTTACTTCTGCCTTTGCTAATTCCTCATACTCCATTTTCCACACAAGGAAGTCTCCTCCTGTGAGGCAAGCCTTAGCAGTCTGAAACCAATCATACGGAGTCATCCACTTTGCTCCTAAGCTCTCCACCATTGCCATAGTGTACGGGGAGTTTGGCCCGTAGTCTGAGATAGCATGCTTTAGTTCTTTAATAAGCTTATAAGGCAACGGTTCCCATTCAGGTTCATCCCATTCGTAAATCACAGGAAAACAGAAAAAATCGCCTTCCTTATGAGCTTGCTGCATTGCTCCTTTAAAACCAATCTTTGCTAAATCTAGTCTATCTGGAAACAGCTTGGAATGCTTAGCCGAATACCTTGAAGGCTTGTGATTAACAGCAGGAGACCTTTTATCATGTAATTCAGCCATTTGCCCCTTTTCACAATCTCTAACTCCTGGTTCAAATATTTTTGGTTTAAAAAAATCTTCCTCATCTGTTAAACCTTCCTGGTCGGTTTTACAATATTTTACATTATCTTCAGGACGGACACTTTCTATTGAGCCATAACCAAGGCCTAAGCCTCCCTTCTCAGGATCAATAAGGGGAGTGTGTTCTCTCTGCTGAGCTGAAGGTGCGGGATAAGGCTCGAGTCCCACATCTAATGCCTGCCTTAAAACATTCCAGATGGCATATGCAGAGGATGGCATGCCCACTCTTCCATTACTCTGATACCACCTTTTCATATCATTCCCTACTTGATCCCATGTGTGTAAGTCTAAAGTGCCCTGCTCAATAAACCACGGGCTAACTTTTTGCACAAATTGTAAAAATTCCAACAGTTGCTTTCTGCTAACTTTAATGCTCTTCCTATGCAAGGTATGTTTAATAATATCAGCATATAAACTTCTTTCACTAGAATCACTCTGGCCCATTTTTACAGCACAGAGGGTACAAGACTTCTCAAAAACTGTTCTGACTATTCACCCCTTCTAACCTGACCTTCTGTCAGGGGGTCTGCAGTGCCCTGGGTGAAGTCCTGTCCACGCCGCAAAGAGAAAGAAAAGACCTAACTTCGTCAAGTCACTCACGTTGGGCGCCACTTGCCGGAGTCCAGCTCCAGCCTGGGTTTCGGAACTCGGGAAGGGTGCGTGGACGAGGCGCAGAAAGAAAGAGACGGATCACTAGGTTTCCATGATGATAGTGGACACGGCAATAAAGCCGTCTGCTTTATTTATACAGAATCAGTTAAACTCTGGCTCAGACTTTCCACGTCATGGTCAAGTGGGTGTTTCTAAGGACAACCATGCCATCTGCCAAAAACAATAGGAATTCCTGCTACAATTCTTATCCTACAACCTAATCTTGTATCACAAAGAAAAGGAGAACCTAAAGATTAAGGAAAGGATGAAACCCTAAACACAGGTCCCTTGATTAGCATAAGGTCAATGGGGACACCCAAAACAGTAGGAATAATAGAAGGTCCTTTTGTAAGACACTATCATTGACATTAACCTCCAAGTTCACATTGTGTAAAAAGCCAGTCTCACAATAGCGAAAATGCCTGGACAGATTAGAATTCTTCCGCTGAGCCGGCATAGTAGGCACGCTGAGCCGGCATAGTAGGCACGGCGAATGTCCAAGTGAAAAGCACTGACACACAGAGACCATGGTGGTGGTAGAATTGCTGGGAGCCTTCTGCTCCAAAGCCTCCTTATTACATATTATCTCCTCTTCCCCCCAAGTCCATTAACAGGACAATAGGACGTCAATGAGTCTGCAAAGGCCAGGTGCTACTGCCTTAGGCCTGATTCCTGAGTGCTCAGCTAAAGCAATGTAAATCAGCTCCACAGCCCACAACAGTTAGTAAGCCAAATGGAGTTGTTCTCCCACAAGAACCACTCGGCTGATCCTTAATATGCCCTTCACCAACATGCAGTGTTTCCTTGATTGAATTAGCTCTCA